>NC_043018.1:18162819-18213255 GCF_006345805.1 Octopus sinensis | reverse complement strand
GTGCATCTCTCTTTCAAAAGCAGTCTTGCATCTATTTTAAAATGGATGTCTTTGCAATATAAATCATATTCAAATATGAAATCTCTGACCATAATTATGTTACAATATTATGTCAGCTACCAAATGAAATGATGAACGAAACGAATCATTCCACCCGTCGTTAATTTTCGATTCGTAAGACGTGCCAGATATTTTGTTTTTATGGATCTGTTCAAGCAGTAACTGACTTGGGAACTGCTTTTATTGGTCTGTTTGGGCGAACCGCTAGGTTACAAGACGTGTTGCAAATTAACAACGGTTGTGAAGCGGTGTGTGGAGGCACAAACAAAAACACGAAGCCACACACACACACACACACACACGGACATGTTCACACTGACACACGACGGGCTTCTTTCAGATTCCGTCTACCGAATCCATTCGCAAGGATTTTGTCGGCCCACAGCTATAGTAGAAGACATTTGACTGAGGTGTCATGTAGTGAAGTGAAATTCGGAACCATGTGGAAGGGGGTAAACCTGTTAATAGACCAGCACGAGGCGTTTATGTATACATACATCCATATATATATAATAATATATATATATTATATATATAATATATATATATATATATATATATATACACGCATAGATATATTTATAAATATACATACATGTAATATATATTTATAAATATACATACATGTATATATATATGTATATATATGTATATATATGTATATATATATATATATATATTATATTAAATTAGAGATAAAACCATTATTAAGCAAATCAAACAATGAAAAACTTAAGCCAATACATAAAATTAATTAATTTATATTATTTTAAATATATATCAAAATTATTAAAAGTTTAATAAAAGATAATAAACTTTTAATAATTTTGATATATATTTAAAATAATATAAATTAATTAATTTTATGTATTCGCTTAAGTTTTTCATTGTTTGATTTGCTTAATAGTGGTTTTATCTCTAATTTAATATAATATAATATTTTACTATAAAAATTGGATTCAATCCTAAATCTGATTTTCCCTATAAGTTTGGATTTTTCCCTAATATTTTTATTATATATATATATATATATATATATATATATTCATATATATATATATGTATATAATATACATATATGCTTATTACATACACATACATTATATATGTACATATATATGCATATATGGGTACAGGACATACATACATATATATATATATATATATATATATATATATATATATATTATATTTTATAGTTTAAGAGTAGCAGAAGCAGTACTAGATGTAATTAGCTGCCTATATATCATACTTAATGTAAATACCTCACGAAAAAGCAAATTTAGTTTGGTATTTGTCCGAAGATAATATTTCTTTTGAATGAACTGTTTGAAAACAACCATCAGTATTTCAGTATTTCATCCAATGTTTTCATTGTGGCAAAGTGGGGAAACTGCTATAATGTTAGTCTCTTTTTGAAGTAGAGACAGGTTTGCTGTAGCGGGATACTGTTGAGACACATCGAAAAAACCGGAGGTATTTAGAGAATCAGAAGAGTCAGGACTAGTGGGTTTCAGCTATTTATATCTTTTAGAAACCAGCGCAACATCGCTGTAAATTGTAAAGCATATAGGCGCAGGAGTGGCTGTGTGGTAAGCAGCTTGCTAACCAACCACATGGTTCCGGGTTCAGTCCCACTGCGTGGCATCTTGGGCAAGTGTCTTCTGCTATAGCCCCGGGCCGACCAATGCCTTGTGAGTGGATTTGGTAGACGGAAACTGAAAGAAGCCTGTCGTATATATGTATATATAAGTGTGTGTGCATATGTTTGTGTGTCTGTGTTTGTCCCCCTAGCATTGCTTGACAACCGATGCTGGTGTGTTTACGTCCCCGTCACTTAGCGGTTCGGCAAAAGAGACCGATAGAATAAGTACTGGGCTTACAAAGAATAAGTCCCGGGGTCGATTTGCTCGACTAAAGGTGGTGCTCCAGCATGGCCGCAGTCAAATGACTGAAACAAGTAAAAGAGTAAAAGAGTATATAAGACAAGTGATAAAAGGAAAAAAGAAGACAAACAAAAATCATAACAAATATAAGCATTAAGTCCATCATGGTACCTGTTTTTACTTAGGGACATTTGCTTTAATAGTGTTGAGTGATTGCTGTGGCACGAATCAAAAATGGACATTGCTCATAAAATATGTTTATCCCCTAAAAAACTGTCCAAGTCTCATTGAAAATCTGATCTAAATAAAACCCGTATTTTCAGTTTCTCCTGAACTTCTGTTCAAATTATCCTTTGCTCAATTCTGCATAGGGAGCTTGCTTTTCCCTTAAAGACTGCTTCCTGCTTGCTGTTTCTGCACTTGGACTTCGTCCTATCCGCTTAGACTAACATTGCTTTCAACAACATCAAATTTGTTACACCTAACACAGCTATTAATTTCAGCAGTTTCCCTGACCTTAAGTTTAAATTGTATACGGTAAGCAATTCATACGTTCACATTCATACGTTTTATTATTAGGGCGAGAACTAAAGATATTGTCACCATAAGTATACGTCAGACATGTAACGTTCCCATTATAAACTGTAACCTTTTGAATTAAATAATCACTTTTAAACAATAAAATGTAGAATCGCACTTTGCTAACAGAGCGTTAACAGATTTGCGAAATGTCATTAGATGCATTTGATACAAATAAACGAATACATGTGCAATACTGAAATATATATATTAGTGATGAGGTTTATCAATGTATATAAACAATGAATAACACAGCGTGAGAACTTTAAGTATAGGAGACACGCAGATTTATATGCCATTACAGAGGTACGGATCAAGCGAAACGGAAACTTATATTCAATCGGAATATACAGAAACAAACGTATGTACGAAGATAGATATTATCAAACGCATTGACACAGAAGGTCGTTTATCTATCGAGATGTACGTAAAAGTTTGCAACATGACAAAATAAACACACACACATGAGCATACATTCAATGCACACATACATACATGCTTACATACATGCATACATACATACATACATACATACATACATACATACATACATACATACATACATACATACATACATATTCATACATACATATTCATACATACATACATTTAACGCGAATAGGACCTGTTTTTACATGTTTATTCTTATTTTTCCTATATATATGTGCATTTCTATCTATCTATCTATCTATCTATCTATCTATCTATCTATCCTTATATCTATATGTCTGTCTGTCTATCTATCTATCTATCTATCTATCTATCTATCTATCTATCTATCCTTATATCTATATGTCTGTCTGTCTATCTATCTATCTATCTATCTATCTATCTATCTAAACACACATATATATAATGCATGCACACATATGTGTAACGCATACACGAGTATGTATATATTAATATATATATCATCATACATGTATACATACACATACACAATCATGCATACATATTTGTATGTATGTAAGTACGTATATATGTATATCTATATCTATCTATCTATCTATCTATCTATCTATCTGTCTGTCTGTCTGTCTGTCTCTCTCTCTATCTCTCTATCTATCTATCTATCTATCTATCTATCTATCCTTATATCTATCTGTCTGTCTGTCTATCTATCTATCTATCTATCTATCTATCTATCTATCTATCTCTCTCTCTATCTATCTATCTCTCTATCTATCTATCCTTATATCTATATGTCTGTCTGTCTATCTATCTATCTGTCTATATGTCTGAAACATTTCCAGTCTCAGCATTTCCACTATTACACACGTCTCCTGCAAATGCTAAAGGTGAAGAGAGAGAATAGCAACTCACGAACTTTCTCGCGATATCATGCTTCCTTTCACATGCCAGCCTGCCTTCCCTGCAGCTAAAATCCGATAAAGATCTTCAAATTCACACTGAAGTTAAACAATGTTACTTCCTATGTGTCTGTAGTTACCGTCATTGTTTTGCTTTGCCACTAAAAGTACACAGAGCGAATTAAGAAGAACCCCAATGAGATGCATCAAGTACGTTGAAAATATTTCTACACTTTTGTTTGTTTTTATTTGAGATTATCATAATTATATTTCTTTGCCTCCTAACTAAACGCTTCTATTGACTTTAAAACATTATTCTATTGTACACAAATTCATAACTTCAAGCACTATTTCATAGGTTTTCTAATGCTTTTGTGCTTTATTTTCTCTTTTAAATTAGGTTCCTTGCTTCAATCTAATCCTTTTCCATATTCTTTGACTTCGATGTTAAGACGGAGTTAGTTTTCACTTCTTACATTTCCTGCCGGAGTTTGCACGAAATTTGTAAAACCACAGTTTGACAAGTATTGAGGGACACAAAAACATTATTAGGTATTTATATTTCATTTCAGATTATCATATCGCTTTGCGTTTTGCTTCTTCTTCCTTGTATTTCTTTCACTTTTGCATTTGTTTTCCCCTTCTCTTCACACTTATATAGCCGACGGCGTCAGTGACTAATGATTTCTTTGAAACAAAAGCATAACGTATAACAAATTATTCGGTTACTCTGAGTATCATATAAAAATGCATTCATGTGGTATTCCTCAGCGTGTTAGAATGACAGGCTATTATAGCATATACACAATTGGAAAGTATGAATACAAAGAGTAAACGCGGTTTACTTAGCCATATCACGTGCATGACATCTGGATGCATGCCCTCAAATTAAAGTTTTCCTACTTTAAACTCCTCGTAAATAATTTGCCCTTATATATTTTTGGGTTTGATGTTAAATCTCCCTATTGATTATGTATGGATAGAAAGTCACCAGTTGAGAAAAAAGGGACAATTTTTTTTAATTTGTGGTGATCCTGGAGTTCAGTTACTGCAAGTATATCATTATCTCCGGAATGTCCGTGCTCGACTAGAAACTGCCATATTGCTGTAAAATATGTTGAAACCGTGCGAAATAGAACAGTTTTTCATTTCAAATTTCACATTTTTTTCATAAAATTCTGTCGATATCAAGTTTATTTTATTGCCACAATGATCAGTTTTATCTAAAAAATTATAGAAATTTGAAGCAGTTATGAATTCAAATCAATGTTATATTCGCGAAAAATATTAAATTTGTAAAATAGATTTACTGATTTTAAGTTTGTATTGATACTATTTGTTTTTATATTTCTTTCATTTCATATATTTGTTTTTTTTTTAATCTGTCGTTCCTTTGCTAATATCATTCGTAAAATTATTCACAATCTCGTTAAATTTGCAATCAGTAATATATTTTCCGTTTTGCTTCCGGTGAGGATATCTCAGTCGTACCTGGTTTTCTTTTGAATATTAACAATTTTTTTCATCTTAATTTGATTCTGATATCATGTTTTTAAACTTTTAAATTTATTTATGTATGCATGATCCAGAAAGTGCATGAAAGCATGATTAAGCAAAAATGAATAAAATGCATAAAAATATATAAAATCACTCTTTTTTTTTAACTGAAAAAAAACCCCAGCCCCCCCCCCCCAAAAAAAAAACTGTTTACATTATAATTAAAACATTGATTTTATAAAGGAACAACTTCAAATCTTTAATTTGTTGACTCTCAGAGATATTGCTTTACATAAATATGTCACAAAAATAATATTTACATTCTGTGAATTGAATTTCCATAAATGTTGCAGAGAAATACATGTTACCAACAGTAGCAATGTTATAAACGCCACTGCTGACTTGCAGAAAAGAATGAAAGCCAAATGGCTACTTCCATTTTGTGGTTATTATTATCTGTAAGCATTTAGGAGGAACACTCCGTCGGTCATGACGACGAGGCTCCCAGCTGATCCGATCAGCGGAAATTAACGTGGAAGTGGCTGAGTAATCCACAGACACGTGTAATCGTAACGTAGTTTTCGGGGAGATTCAGCGTGACACAGAGTGTGACAAGGCTGGCCCTTTGAAATACACGCACAGCACACATACTTACATAATAATGTTCGTCCTTCGGTTCGAAGATGACCAACTGACATCATCTGATGGAACTGCCGCCATGAGACCTGAGGTGGCTGGTGAGGCCAATCCGGGCAAGGAAGCCCCTCCCACAGGTGGGGCAGAAGTGGGTAGGGGCCGTGCTACTGGTGCAGGTGGCTCTGACTTTACGCATCTGACGTTTCTGCTCCGCTGACCGAATCCGTCCCTCCTCGGCTGTCCCTGCTCCCACGGTGATTGCGCTGCGCAATACATACATACTTACATACATACATACTTATATACATACATACATACATACATACATACATGCATACATACATGCACACACACACACACACGTACACATATGTACATGTAAGTGACTATCTGTATATTTATTCTTAACATGCCTTGGCAGGGCAAAGGTGGCGAGCTGTCTGAATCGTGAGCACAGCGGTCGAACTGCTTACCAGCATTTCGTCTGTCTTTACGTTCTGTGTTGAAATTCCGCCGAGGTAGACTTTGCTTTTCATCCAACAGGAGTCGATAAAATAAGTGACAGTTGAACTGGTCGATATAATCGACATATACGCTACCCCGAAATTGCTGGCCTTGTGCCAAGATTTGAAATGAATATGTCTAGGCGAACGTTACAAAAGAATAACTTTTCCTTTAACGCAAAAGTATATTCGACACATTCGGCTCATTGGCGTATGACATTATAGAACACTGGTGTTTCGACATTTTGTGTCTCCTCAGTCAGAAGCAGCCGGGACTATGAGCCTGAATATGGCCGCTGGCCTTGTTTATACTTTCATCGAACAAAAGGCTGACTAATGCTTATATCTGCCAACTGATGAAAACATCGCCGTTTGCACCGTGTACTGCAAAATCTGGAGCAATTACTGGCACATTCATTCTAAACACGTTTTGGCAGATTCAGACACAAAATACTCTGATCTTTGTAGCGCACACCATAGCACAATAACTTCTCGTTTTATGACGGCCGAGGTGACCGTGTTGAATACACTGTAATCGTATAATGAGAAGTTATTTTCCTGTGACGTACGCTACGGCGACCATCGCATTTTACGTCTAAACCCACCTAGTCGTGTTAAGAATTAATATGCCAACTCTCTGTACACAGTGCAAATAACATTTTCTTTTCATCTATGTTTACATCTATCAATCGCTGTTCACTTACATATACATACGTACACACTCACACACACATACACACACACACACACACACACACAATCACGCACATACATATTCAAATAACTAACCTTGCATTTGTAAAAAAAACGTCTGTTCACAAAATCTAAGTCAATTGATTCATTGCATATTTACGACGAGTGTGATATGTATATTTTACTTGACGCATAACAAATGAGACTGTTTGAAGAAATTCCAACCCTCAGGCTACATTATTATCATCATCATCATCATCATCATCATCATCATTATTATAATTATTATTATTATTATATATTATTATTATTATTATAATTATTATTATTCAGTAGTATATTTTTTATATCGTGTTTTCACTTCACTACCGAGCGCAGCTCTGTGTGCCTTGGGTATGTGCTGTGATTTTTTGTGATGCTCTGATGGTTATTGTATGGAAAGTGTTCTGCGTAGGATGTGTGCAGTGCCTAGTTGTGCAATTTTCTGTGTTATATGTGTTTGTAAGTCCTGGTGTTTTTGTTATGTATTTGTCTGAATATTTTATTTTTATTATTATTATTATTATTATTATTATTATTATTATTATTATTATTATTATTATTATTATTATTATTATTATTACTGATGTTATTATTATCATTATTATAATCGTCTCCATTTCCCCCCCATATTCACGATCCGATTACACTCTCTTCGTCAACATCTAGCCCAGTACCTAATATAAATATCGAATGATGAGACCTCTTACAAGCCCAAAGTCTCATATTGTGTGAGACAAAAGTTCGTTATCCATGAATGACGACCGGGCACAAAACATTCATGAGCGGACAGGCGATTGATTGAAAAACTCAAGCATGACACAGGTCTTTCTGTGTTTGTTTGTGTGTGGGAAGTTATAACCATTTACTATATATTTCGAACGACGCTTACGAAAATCAACATTAACTTGCCGTCTCGAAATATTTCTGTCACTTGAAAGCCCTCGGTCTATGTCTATGGAACTTGAGTATTTTCAACAATAAAAGGAAGACAATGAAGCCATCACTAACCAAAACAAACAACAATTGTTGTACGTTATTTCTTTCAAATTATGCACCACTGAACATTAGGAGTCGGTTTGTTGGAGATTCAAATCATATAAACGTTGTGATGGTTGGCTAAGCTTACCTAATCAATCGGTAGAAATTGATGCATACACACACAATTACATCATACGGATGTATATATGTGTACATAAATACATAAATGCATACATAATATACATATACATACATACATACATATGTAAAATATACATACATATATATATATATTTATAAATAAATATATATATGTATACATATATATATATATATAAATACATATATATATAACTTAGAATAACTTAGAAAGGTTTTGGCCAGTATTGGCCCAGGCCATGTCTGACTTAACAGCACCACCTGGCGAAGTCTTTCAATTCAGGATTTGGGCACCAAGGCCCATTCGAGCAGAGAGTTATTGTTTGCGGTGACATATCTGGGTGTGGGTGGTTTGTCCGGGACTGTTTGAAGGAATTTGTCCAAAGACGTCTTGAATTTTGTGTGGTCAGTATCTGTTTTGACGTGTCCTGGTGTAATGTTGAAGAGAGCGGGTCCAATTGAGGTGAAATAATTGTGCCGAATTGTTGTTATGAGATGCGATTTAGATTTTTGTTGTGGACGGATGGCACTTGGTCCAAGTCTTGGATGTATTTTGAAGGTGATGCCAACATCATTCGGACAGTGCTGATGGAATATTTTCCACATCATACAGATAATGTAGCGTTCACGGCGTCGTTGGAGTGAATACAGTTTCAGCTTCTCTAATCTACCCCAGTAGTCGAGGTCTGACATGCCATCTATCTTTTTTGTGATTGACCTTTGGGGAGCTTCAATTCTCATAATATTTTGTTTCGTGTAGGGAGACCACAGTGGGCAGCAGTATTCAAGGTGGGGTCGGGCAAAAGTGGAGAAGAGAAGGATAATGGTGAGGGAATTTCTCGACTGGAGGGTTCTGAGAATCCAGGAACACATTCTGTGGGCCACCTCATCACATGAATGAAACTGCACTAATGTCTGCTATTGCTGCTAATACAGTTGGATATTCAGAGATTATATCACCACATCCACCTGGGTGCACATCCCCTATTCTTGGAAATGTACAGAGTGTAGGAAATGAAGAAGTGTTATCAATGTACAAAGATCACATGTATATAAATATATATATATATATATATATATACAATAAATATATTGTAAACTAGTTTTTGACAATGGATCCCTTTGATTCCTATGTTACTAAACTGGACCTCCACAGCCATTCAATATCAAACCCCACTGCATGTTTACGATTAAACGTCATTAGAAATTGTAGAACAAATTAAAATGTTTCCTGCTTTATGGAAGTTACAAATTTTATAGCAGAATCTTTTATGGACCCCACCGCCGCCGCCCAAGAACCATATGGACGCCGGTTGAGAACCACTGTTATATATATATATATGTATATATATATATATGTATATATATATATATACATATATATATACACACACACACACACACACACACATATATATATATACATATATATATATATATATATATATAATATATATATATATATATATATATATATATATATACATATATATATATACACACACACACACACACACACATATATATATATATATACATATATAAAATCATAGATACAGTCTGACATCATATATGTGTGTGCCTACCTACCTACCTACCTGCTCCAGCATGACGACAGTCAATCGACTGAAACTAGTCAAGTGATAAAAGTTAAAAGTAATAATCGGCGGGAGATAGATAGATAGATAGCCAGACAGACAGACAATTTAGCATGTCCAAATACTGATAGTTTTGGTTGCTACACTAAGTAGTGATGGCAAGTTTACTGTCGGTTTATCGGCAATTTTCTATGATCGAGTTACTCGTACGACTATTTCCCGCCGAGTATGTTCGTCTGACTCTAATATACACTGCAGAGCGAGCTTTGATTACACACCGAATGATTAATATGCGATCATGTAGAACCTGTTATACATATTTAATCGATTTATGTCCTCGTCTTTCATTTTAAAATCAAATATTTATATTGTCTAGAGATGTATTGGATTGTAAATATTAATATTGATGGTCAGCCTCGTGCGCCGGCGATTCGACCCATTGTTTAGCTCCGATTTAATGAAAGTATCTCTTGTGTTGGAGGTAATACCCATAGGTGACCTGGTATTTGTGATCACAAACTGAACTGAGGCTAGATGTAATGAAAAGGCCTTACAATAAATTACGACTTTATTCGATTTACTTTATTTCCAAAAGAATGTTTATTCTGTTATTACTGACCGTTTAATGTCCATTGAGGGAGTTGACAGAAGCTCAGATTTAACAAAATCGTTCTATGGCGTCTCCCTATTGGCCACTGAGATGATTGGTCAAAAACAGAACAAAAACCACAACGCTGAAAATTCTAAAATGCCATATTATTAGATATGTAAGCTGAAGGCAGCGAACGGGCAGAATCATGAGCATGCCAGGCAAAATACTCAACGGTATTTCATCTGTCTTTACGTTCTGAGTTCAAATTCTGCCGAGGTCGATTTCGCTTTTTATCCTCTCGGAGTCGATAAAATAATTTCCAGTTAATTACTGGAATCGATGTAATCGACTAGTTCCTTTCCTCGAAATTTCAGGCTTCGGTACCTATTGCAGAAAAGTTTATTTATTGTGGGTCTATACATTATACCCTACAATATGTTTGGTATTGATTGAATTAAATCAGCTACTTGCATTAGAAGTCAGTTAAGTCTAGAATAACCTTCCCCACAAATATCTGGTTTTGAATCAATATTGAAAATCTATGCTAGAATGTTCTCCAAACTTAATGCCATGGGTTTCACCTTGTTGATGTCACTTCACTTCATCAGATCGTAAAACGGAAGGCCAATAAACTATCCATTCAAAATCTGCAACATCGTTTACTATCAAATAAATATGATTGAATTAGAAGACTTTATCTTACAGATAACGAATAACAGAACATGCGCAAGAATTTTGCTTCGTGTAAAGATTGCAGAGCAACTGACAGTATGTAAGCAACAAGATAATTAAACTCGATAAATATCTACATGTCCTTTTCATTCTGTCCCATTAATGTAATCACATTACATTGAGATAATTCACAAAGTTTAGGCGAATCTGCGACTCATGATATCCTCTAATTTAGACGTGTTCCTTTAAATACGTGCGCGTTATTTCCATCTAATTAGACTTCAACATTCAAATCTAATGAGCTGCGTTTTAGGTGCATCATTTGCGGCGAATATTTAGCTCTAATTACTGGCAATTTTCCGCAGAATATTAACATCCAATAATGCCGGCAGATATTCCAATCTATGTTTAACTATGCGAGATTATTCATTCACTGTTAGTATTAAGTATTAGTTTGCTACTAGAAACATCCTTAACGATATTGGTTCAAAGCTACATGTTTTTATTTCTTTTTCTTCTTCTGTAATACATATACAAACACAAACACACACACACAATCACACACCCACATGTATACATACATACACATATATATGTATGTATGTATGTATGTGGTGGAAGCACTCTGTCGGTTACGACGATGAGGGTTCCGGTTGATCCGAATCAACGGAACAGCCTGCTCGTGAAATTAACGTGTATGTGGCTGAGCACTCCACAGACACGTGCACCCTTAACGTAGTTCTCGGGGATATTCAGCGTAACACAGAGAGTGACAAGGCCGGCCCTTTGAAATACAGGTACAACAGAAACAGGAAGAAAGAGTGAATGAAAGTTGTGGTGAAAGAGTACAGCAGGGATCACCACCATCCCCTGCCGGAGCCTCGTGGAGCTTTAGGTGTTTTCGCTCAATAAACACTCACAACGCCCGGTCTGGGAATCGAAACCGCGATCCTACGACCGCGAGTCCGCTGCCCTAACCACTGGGCCATTGCGCCTCCTTGTATGTATATATGTATGTATGTGAAGGCGCGTGGCTTAGTGGTTAGGGCATTCGGCTCACAAACGTAAGGTCGTGAGTTCAAATCCTGGCGCAAGACACTTTATTTCACGTTGCTCCAGTTCACCCTTCTGGCAAAAATGAGTTGCACCTGTATTTCAAAGGGTCGGCCTTGTCACACTCTGTGTTATGCTGAATCTCCCTGAGAACTACGTTAGGAGTACACGTGTCTGTGGAGTGGTCAGTCACTTGAGCGTTAAGTTCACGAGCAAGCTGTTCCGTTGATCATTTCAGTTGGGATTTTTGTCGTCGTAACTGACAGAGTGCTCCTTTATATATATATAAATATATATATAAATATATATATATATATATATATATATATATATATATATATTTCTTTACTACCCACAAGGGGCTAACACAGAGGGGACAAACGAGGACAGACAAAGGGATTAAGTCGGTTACATCGACCCCAGTGCGAAACTGGTACTTTATTTATCGACCCCGAAAGGATGAAAGGCAAAGTCGACCTCGGTGGAATTTGAACTCAGAACGTAACGGCAGATGAAATACCGCTAAGCATTTCGCCCGGCGTGCTAACGTTTCTGCCAGCTCACCGCCTTATATATATATGTGTGTGTGTGTGTGTGTGTATGTATGTGTGTGCGTGTGTGCGTGTATGTATTTACGAATGTATAGTGAATGAGAGAAAAGGTAATTCTTTTAATTTTCGTATTTTCATATCTTGTCTTCTTATCGTGATATATCTCCACCATCCCAGACATTATTTTCACACTGCATTGAAACTATCAACGTCTATTTTTAGTAATAAGTCTGGGAGATAAAACTTAGGAGGGGTGACGTGATGAGATATATTGAATTCAAATTTTGTTACAAAACCAGCAATTCCCCACAGGGGGCTAACACAGAGGGGACAAACAAGGACAGACTTTGGGATTAAGAACATCGACCCCATTCATTACCTGGTACTTATTTAAGCGACCCCGAAAGGATGTAGGGCAAAGTCGACCTCGGTGGAATTTGAACTCAGAACGTAAAGACAGACGAAACGCCGCTAAGCATTTCGCTCGGCGTCCTAACGGTTCCACCAAACCGCCACCATGCTGAATAAGGCACGCAATGGCTTTATATTGATGTTATTGCAGTGACTAAGTTTATATGCCTTCGTTAAAGATGTTTGCATGTTCTCGTTTCAGAGGAAGCAGTGATTCTAGCGTGGGAAGTTTTAATTCCGTGATGGATGTCAATTATATGCGAAGTTAATAACTGAATTGAATTTGTTCTTGTGAAGTAAATGTACATCTTAAGGATATTTCGTTTAAATGGATATCAATACCTCTCTTCCACATATTCTTCGTTCCATCATTCACCGTTGTCAAATGACTCTTTTATAAAAACCGATTCAGGTTAAGTATGTGTGTATATATATATGAAGAACAATAGCCAATATTTACTCTGGGCAATATCGTGTAAGTATTAATAGCATATTGTTTCTCTTAGTAAACAAGACAGTGAAACGGTAAATCAATGCCAATGTTCGTTGTTTATTCAAAAGAATACTGCAATCATTGTATCAATAAGAGAGTTATATGTGAGATCACAATCAAGAGAATTCGTTTAGCTTTTCAATGATGTTCCTTTTTACAAACATATTCTCACTAAAACTGAGCACTATTTCTCATGTAATGTTTGTTGCATAAACAACAATCTGTATTTACAAGCATATATATATGTATGCATATATATCTGCATATATATACATATCTTTATATATATATATATATATATATATAATATATATATACATATATATATATATATATATATATATATATATATATATATATATATATAATATATATATATGAATGTATGCGTATATATGTATATATATATATATATATATATATATATATACACATAAATATATTTATATGTGTGTGCTTGCTTGTGTGTTTGGTGATTGCCGCTTCTTTAATGTAATGTTTGTTGCATAAACAACAATCTGTATTTACAAGCATATATATATATATGCATATATATATCTGCATATATATACATATCTTTATATATATATATATATATATATATATATATATATAATATATATGAATGTATGCGTATATATGTATATATATATATATTTGAAACTGACTTGAAAATTGGAAGTCCACCTGAAGATTGTCGATTAGGACAAGAAACAATTGTAGTGGCGGTTTTTTTTACTTTTTATTAAAATTTTATGTATTGATTAAGTCTTTCCTTGTTTGTTTTGCAAAATAGTGGTTTTGTCTCTAATAATATTATATATATATATATATATATATATATATATATATATAATATATATATATATATATATATATATATATATATACATAAATATATTTATATGTGTGTGTTTGCTTGTGTGTTTGGTGATTGCCGCTTCTTTACAGAAGAAGAACATCTCTTTAAATTGGAAGTGCTGCCATTCACTCTCAATTGGCCACCAGGTCTGGCTTTGCGCAAAAAGAAACCTACCTCACATGTTGCAAACATCTTCTGGCAGAAAAGTTTCTGCGATTGAGATCGCGGTCTGTTGTCCTGTTTCAAAACCATGATAGATCACTTCTTTCCAAACCAATGGATTTTCTGTCAACTGTTCATTTTCTTGAATATCTATCTGTCTGTCTGTCAGTCTCTCTGTCTGCCTGCCTGCTTATCTATCTGTGTGTGTGTATGTGTGTGCGTGTATAACTGCATTTGTGTCTCTGTGTGTGATTGTGTGTCTGAGAGAGAGAGAGAGACAGACGTCAAAGAGAGATAGTAGGAAGAGAAGGTATAAAGGAATAATAGGTAGGGAACAAGTGGAGAGGGAAGGGTACGTTGATTGAAAGAATGTTCGAAGGCTTAGGAAAGAATTTCTCTATAGCAGTGGGGTGGACGTAAAGCTAATTGTTCAAACCACAGTGACTATCGTTATCATTTATATGAGTAGAAAGTGTGTTTCTGCCAGTGTTTACATTTGTACGATTTTTCTATGACTGTGTTTACTAGGGGAACCTTAGCGAAAAGAATATTCCATGGTGACGATAAACATAGGATAATTCATTCACCTACTCATGATATCAGTTTGCACATCATGAAATAATACTTAAAGGATATAACCAAAGTTACCAGAAGGGTATATAATATAATTCATTAAGTTTATCATACTTTAGTTAATACTTATATTGATTAAATATGAAGGAAATATACGTGTTTCAGTATTGAAAGATTACAATATATACATATACACAACTGTATACCCGTATATATATATACATATATAAATACATATATGTAATTGTCAGATTTACAATTATTCTAACTCATCTTCAGATTTTCAACATATGATATATCTAATTTTACCTCCCTTTAAAAATAAGCAATAAAATTAAGTATTGAAGATTAAAAATTAAGAATTAAAAATTGAGAATAAAAATTACGCTTTGTAATATTAAGGATTAAAATTTATAAATTATACATTATAATTATGAATTAGTATGTATATCAATTATGAAAAATTAAGTATACGTCAAATACAGAATGTGAGATATAAGATTAAATATCAGAATAATAATGTCTGTGTTTAAATGTGATATATAACAAGAAAAATTCAAATACATATCTTCCTTTTTTTTGCTGGTATTAAAATGGTGATTTCCTCAAATCGCTATACTTATTTAAACGTGTGCCTGAAAGAGCGTCAAATAATTCAATTCCGCCCTTGAGGAATGAATTCGAAAGTCTACTTCAGTAGAATTTGAACTCAAACATTATGTTTGCAGACTAAATATCTCAAAGAATACTTAATTTCTTTTTATTATTTACCCACTTCTCTCCAAATAGCTCCCAGGTGACTCCTCGATAACTGACCTAAAAAATGAATCATTCTAATAAAATATATTTTTTTTGAAATCTCTCTCTATATAAACGGCAGTTTGTCTGTCTGTGTGTCTGTGTGTCTGTCAGGCTAACGGATGGGGCCATTAGCATCGCTTTCATATTATCATTTTTTTCATGTAATAATTCATTCTTCATAAATTTAATTATAATGTTCTATGTCCCCATGTCTTGTGGTGTCCCCTCTGTGTCGCCCCTTGTGGGTAATAAAGAAATATACTGTGTGTCTGTCAGGTTGTACCCTCACCCTGACCGCAGCTTTCAACCGATTCTGATGAAACTTGACACACACATAGCCCAATGTCATAATTCAAAACTAACGCAGCAAAGATTTTGAAAAGTTCCCCCAGTTCTAAAAAAAATCGATAAATTCGACATGGGGTCGAGAATCTAAGCTTTTTATATGCAACACATTTTCTGGGGCTCTTACATACCCGGGCAATGCCGGGCTATGCTGCTAGTACATTATACGTAAGAGATTGAACGACCCCAAATATTACTGCTGTAGTATCGACGCATATTTTATCGAACTTGAAATAATAATAGACATAATTGATCATTAATCTTAGTTTTTGTCCTTAGACGAGTCTGTGGACTTGGACATTATATCTAATATTTACCATAGATAAGTAAAGAACCACAAAAACAGGCCTGTTTCCATGCTGTTAATGATATTACTATGCTATTATTTAAGGCGTCGAGCTAACGCAGTCGCAGTCGCAGGAGGAAAATACGTACCAGCGTTTCGTCCGTCTCTACGTTCTGAGCTCAAATTCCGTCGGGGTCGCCTTTGCCTTTCCTCCTTATGAGGTCGATGAATTAAGTACCACCTGATCAGTGGGGTCGGTGTGATCGGCTTACCCCTGCCCACCAAATTGCTGGCCTTGTACCAGAATTTCAAACCAATATTTACGACGAACGAGTATATATTACCATGCTATTATTGGTATCGCAATGCGAATTATTTAAGGCAGCTGGTAAGCAGAGACGTTAGTATGCCGGACGAAATGCTTAGAGGCATTTCATCCGTCTTTACGTTCTGAACTCAAATTCCGCTGCGGTCGATTTTGCCTTTCCTTATTAGTTGAAGATTGGGGCCGATGTAATCGTCTTCTCTACTCCTCAAAATCGCTGGCCTTGTGCCAAAAAAAAAAGACACAAATGATATCCCGTTATTATTACACATGCCGTGTAACGGGAAGTGGAGTGACAAAATCATTAGAAGGTCGTTAGCTTTGCTTTATATGTTTCGTCTCTTTAGATCTCGAGTCGAAATTATGTAGAAATTACCTCCGTCTTTGATACTTCCGATGTCAATACAATAAAGCACCAGTCGGCTGCTTAGATCGATATAATGAACGACTTCCTTCTCTTCAAATTTTGAGTTCAGTACTTGTATTTAAAATAGTTATTAATGACCGCCCTCATAGTCACCGGATCGATAATACGATAATATAATCATTTCAAAATTTAGCACAAGGCAAACGGGTTTTCGAGGCAAGGGAAGTCAATCATATTCACTTCAGTACTTAAATGGTATATATTTTATCGATACTGAACAGACAGGTGAAATGCTGCTAAGCATTTGACTGGTGGGTAACGGTTCTATTAGTTCACTGCTTTAATAATAATCCTTTCTATTATAGGCACCAGGTCTGAAATATGGGAGGACATTCGATTACATCGACCCCAGTACTCAATCGGTACATATTCTTATTTCTTTATTGCCCTCAAGGGGCTAAACATAGAGGGGACAAGCAAGGACAAACAAAGGGATTAAGTTGATTACATCGACCCCAGTGCATAACTGGTACTTAATTTATCGACCCCGAAAGGATGAAAGGCAAAGTCGACCTCGGCAGAATTTGAGCTCAGAACATAAAGACAGACGAAATACCTATTTCTTTACTACCCACAAGGAGCTAAAAACAGAGAGGACAAACAAGGACAGACAAACAGATTAAATCGATTATATCAACCCCAGTGCGTAACTGGTACTTATTTAATCGACCCCGAAAGGATGAAAGGCAAAGTCAACTTCTGCGGAATTTGAACTCAGAAACTAGCCGGGTTAAACATTTCGCCCGGCGTGCTAACGCTTCTTGCCAGCTCGCTGCCCTTCGGTACATATTCTATCGACTCCGAAAGGATGAATGGCAAAGTCGACATCGGCAGAATTTGAACTCAGAACGTAAAGACGAAAGAAATACCGCTAAGGACTTTGCTGGCGGGCTAACGGTTCTGTTAGTTCACCGCCTTAATAATAATATAATAATACAATAGCAACGAATGTACTTGGCTCTAATGCATCACTGACTCGATACTCATTATATATATGTTTGCAGGAATTAAAAAAAAAAATATTTTGGCACGATTTCACCAGAAATTATCAATGATTTATCTGTACACTGTAAAGAAAATTTAAAAAATACTTGTTCTATTGACTATTTCTATCTCTATATTTTGCAGTCAGACTTTCTCGTGAAAATAAGATGTTGGCTTCAATTTTTGGCACAAGGCCAGTAATTTCGGCGGTGGTGGTTAAGTCGATTTCATCAACTTCAGCACTCAACTGGTAGATATTTTATCGACCCCGAAAGGATGAAAGACAAAGTCGACCTCTGCAGAATTCGAACTCAGAACGTAAATAAGGATGTGATGCTGCTATGCATTTCGCCCGGCGTTCAACGATCCTTCCAGTTCGCCTCCTTCGCGATGAAGCTTATTGTTGTACTCAACTGGTACTTATATTATCAACTCCGATGGGATTAAAGGCAAAGTCAACCTCGACAGAATTTGAACTTAGAACTTATTGATAGGCGAAATGCTACGAAGTATTTTACCCAGCATGTTAACGATTCTTATTTCTTATTTCTAAACATAGAGGGGGCAAACAAGGACAGACAAAGGGATTAAGTCGATTACATCGACCCCAGTGTACTTAATTTATCGATCCCGAAAGGCTTAAAGGCAAGTCGACCTCGGCGGAATTTGAACTCAGAATGTAACAGCAGACGAAATACCGATACTTATTTTATGAACTCCGATGGGATTAAAGGCAAAGTCAACCTCGACAGAATTTGAACTCAGAACTTAGTGATAGACGAAATGCTACGAAGTATTTTGCCCAGCATGCTAACGATTCTGCCAGCTCGCCGCCCTTCGTGAACTTGAGATATTGGTTTTAAATTTTGGCACTGGCCCTGCGATTTCAAGGGAGGGGTTATATCAGTTATAACGACCCCAATGCTCAAAAGGTGCTTATTTTATCGACCCCCAAGAGGGATGAAAGGCAAATGCATCTTGGGCGGAATTTTAACTCTGAACGTTAAGACAGACGAAAGGCAAATAAGCGTTCAGGCCGGCGTGCTAACGACTCTGCCAGCTCGCCGCTCATTGTGGAAATAAGATATCGAAGATTAATTTTTTCTTTCCATTAACGTAACTTCACCCCTTCGTGCAAAATTGTATTTGGATTCTTCCTATCAAAATTTTCTTGGATCTTTCACGCAATCCCGATCTGTCCAAACACATTTCCTGTTGCCTATTGGGTATTCCGTTATCAGATCAGGTTGTGGCTTAACGGAATCTGGGGCAATATTCAAAACAGATAAAATAAAACAATAGACTATTCATTCCAAGTTCTGACTTTCGTTTCCAAACAATACGGCGCAAAAAGAAAACAGACGCGAGTTCCGTTACAGATTTGAGCGATCGATGATCGTCTCTGTTACTTTAATATTAATGCTGAGGTTTTTATCTTTCTATGCTCGGACAAATGTAATTTAGAAAAAGATAAAAGCAGCGTAAAAACATAAAATAAAAGCACAAAAGCCTCATTCGGTTAATGATCACTGGAAAAGGGAAAATGTGAACCTGCGTATGGCTGTTGTTGATAGGAACTGAAAAGGTTTGGTTGGAACGTGAATGGATGCTGCTAATTAAAACGATCGCGAATTCGTGATAAAGAAAACAATGGCAATGTCCTGCGCTGTGAGGGAATTTGATAATGACATGTTGAACAATAGGGTAGAAATGTCAGCTACAAGAGTCACCGGCATCATCATCATCGTCATCATCTTTATATCAATATCCATGTTATTACAATCATCATCATTACCAGCACCACCACCACCACTATCATCATCATCATCATCATCATCGTCGTCGTCGTTGTCATCGTCAACATCATCATCATCATCATCATCGTCATCGTGACCATCAATATCATCGTTATCGTCCTTATCATCATCCTTGTTAAAACAATCATCATCATTACCAACATCACTATCATCACCATCATCATCAACATCATCATCATAATCAACGTCGTTGTCGTCGTCATCGTCGTCGTCATTATCATCGTCATCGTCATCATCGTCATCATCATCATCATCATCATAAGCCACGAGAGCCACTGCCTGGTACATCAGAGCATTTATTATTATTATTATTATTATTATTATTATTCTATGTTTGACTTTTGCTTTATATTTGTACAAGTTGGCTCCAAGTCTCACCCAGAGACCTCAAGAGACAACAGGGTTGGAAGTTCATGTTATTATTATTATTATTAACATTATTATTATTATTATTATTATTATTATTATTATTATTATTATGAAAGCGACAAGCTGGCAGAATTGTTAGCACGACGGACAAAATACTTGACGGTGTTTCGTCCGTCTATCCGTTCTGAGTTCAACTCCTGCTGAGATAAGCATTATATTACTTCCCTCCGGGTGTCGTTGAGATAGAGCATCACTTCTGGAAACATGGGTGTTTCGTTCAACATCATTAAACCTCAGCACTTCACTAGTATTTTATCTTATCGACCTCGAAGGGATGACGCGTAGTTGACCTCGGTGCTATTCGAACGTAAAGAGCCGGAAGAAATGGCTCAGCATTTCGTCCTACGTGCTGACGATTCTCTTAGCTCAACGCCTTCTGCTGACAATAATAAAACAAACATGGACTATGCAAGAATCTATTTTTTTCTTTCTAATCCAGATGTTGTTTTTAAGATTCATAATATCAAGTGTAGATTAAGGCAGAAATACACCAATAAGAATGTTATGGAGACACCAATAATTGAATCAAAACAATGTCATCATTCTGTAGAAACTGCAATAAGAATTGAACCCCAAAGAACTTGGAGCGAGAATATTGTCGCTCTTTAGTGTACGAGAACAATATTGCATCCATTATTGCAGTTATATGGTTGGAGAAGAAGGCGGCGAGATGGCAGAAACGTTAGCATGCCGGGCGAAACGCTTTATGGTATTTCGTCCTCCGCTACGTTCTCAGTTCAAATTCCGCCGAGGTCGACTTTGCCTTTCATCCTTTCGGGGTCGATTAAATAAGTACCAGTTACGCACTGGGGTCGATGTAATCGACTTAATACCTATGTCTGTCTTTGTTTGTCCCCTCTATGTTTAGCACCTTGTGGGTAATAAAGAAATAGGTATTTCGTCCGCCGCTACGTTCTGAGTTCAAATTCCGCCTTTCATCCTTTCGGGGTCGATTACATAAATACCAGTTACGCACTGGGGTCGATATAATCGACTTAATCCGTTTGTCTGTCCTTGTTTGTCCTCTCTGTGTTTAGCTCCTTGTGGGTAGTAAAGAAATATGTATTTCGTCTGTCTTTACGTTCTGAGTTCAAATTCTGCCGAGGTCGACTTTGCGTTTCATCCTTTCGGGGTCGACAAATTTAAGTACCAGTTTCGTACTGGGGTAGATCTAATCGACTAGCCTCTCCCCCAAAATTTCCGGCCTTGTGCCCAGAGTAGAAAGGAATATAGCATGAGAAAATCTTCAAGACTTGCATAATGATATAAATGCGTTGTTCCGTTGAGTTCCGCGTCTGTCAAAGTAATATTTCCATAATAAATGGAATCACAGAAACTGCGTAAGTGGTTTGTAAATTAAATTCTATAAGAGCATTATTCAGTATGATGTTAATCATTATTGCTATCATCCTTGCTCCTTAGACATAAATTATATACGCATAATCTATATCCGTGCTTTTATATACGCTGCTGTAAAATGTAAAAGTTAATATTGGGCAATGCAAATGTCTGAATGAACGATGCCTTGGGTTCGGTGTTAGATACAGTTAATTATAACATTAGTCATAAAAGGTTGTTATTCAGTGAGTTGCATAAGAAGTTGTTATTCAGCGAATATTAACGATGCTGATTTGAGAATTGTCTTATAATGGAAACACTCAATATGTATGTATGTATGTACGCATCTATGTATGTACACCCCCCCATATATATATATATATATATATATATATATATATATTACTTCAGATTTCTTCGGAACATATTGTCAGCGCATTAAGTTCAGATGCCTGTAGCATTCTCATTAATGGAAATACAGAATAATTACGCATTCCTCGTGGAATGAAGATAAATTATAGTTGAGATAGATATCAGAATTATTTGCTTCTCAATTATTCTTCCTTAAACTTTTATCTCCACTGATTCCCGATTCTCTTCCTTTCTCCTTTTCTCACTCCCTTTCCCTTTTCTTCTCTCTTTCTGTTTCTCTCCCTCCTTCACCCGCTCTCTTTCGCTTCGCTTACAGCATATTATAACGAGAGGCTGCTTTATGAAGATGAACATCTTCGCCATTGACAAAACAATAATCATAAGTCAAAAGCGAGATTAACGGCTGCAAATGTCAAGATGAAAATCGCATTAATTCCCTCTTATATGTAAACTAAATATAAACGAAGAAAGGGAAAACAACCCACAGAAAATACCATGAAATCCGAATCATATTTCATTCTCTTTCATGTCTATATTGTATCTATGTAATTTAAATATTACCTAATATTAATATAATTTTCACCTTTATGCTTGTTCCTTTTTTATTTAGAGTGTACTTTGCTCATTGTTCTGTGTAGAAGACATAGATCTTAAATATTAAAACTCATTCATGAAAATACCCATTTAATTAAAATGGCTTCGTAATTTCGTACAAAGACACAAATGTCAGAAGACAGAATATACGTGTACATTGATATACAATAATTGGTAAATAAGGATTGATAAACAGCTCATCGATAAACAATGGATATTATACCATAGAATAAACGGTTGTAAAGTGCACTGTTCTCTCTGAAGAATTTTGTAAATAAAGGCGAGCATCAATAAAATGTATCGCTTTGAATCTGCCAAAGCAAAATCTCATATTGTTCATTAAATCAATGCTCGTATATTTCTTTTGACTTTTAAGCAATTTCATCAAAATTCCTTCATACAATGCTTCGTGGACAATATGAAGCATCGTTTCTCATTCTGACCACCCGTTAATGTCTAGTGGGTAGCGATGTACCAATGAAAGATTAGCAATGATTTCTACACTTTCAGAAATATCTTTAGGTTAAAATTTATGTAACGGAGTGTCCCGTGCTACAAGCTACATGTAGAACATGTATAATTTGTATGTGTGTGTAATGCCATCTTGGATCGTTAGCCCCTACACGCAATTTTTTTCTCTCCTTGTTTCTTTTCTGTGTATCTTTCTGTCGAAGAGCATAGGCTCGAAACGTAAAAGACTTGTTTTATTTCTATTCCTGAGCGCCATACTATTACATTTGTTTGTTTGTACTCCACCTGCCTTCGTCTTTTGTTTATTTTCGTAAACCTTCCCGTTATATATATATATATATATATATATATATATATATATATATATGTATATATGCGTGTGTGTGTGTTTGTGTGTGTGCGTTTATGTGCATGTGTATATGTGCATATATGTATATATATGTGTGTGTGTTTATATATATATATACAGGGTGCGTGAATTAATTGAAGTCTAAACTACCCAAGAATGAAAATAAGACTGACATCTCATTTTAACAGATATATTTATCAAATTTACATAAAAATATCTCGAAATACTAAAGAGTAAATTTATTCAATAAAATCGCCATTGGCTTCAACCAAGGCCTCCAGACGACTTCGGAATCTCCTGCAACTCTTCTGTACAGTCTCCATGTTTTAAGTTGCTGAATGCTGCCATAATCCTTGTCTTGAAATCATCTTTGGTGTTACAAGGAGCCTTGTTGATCTCTCGCTCAGCCATACCACCCCCACATAATAATCAAGGGGATTGCTTTCTGGGGAGTCAGGTGGCCAGATAGTAGGAGTAATGTGGTCGCTTGTGTTCTCCTGCTTGTGTGGCATGGTGCAGGGTCCTGTTGCCAGACACAGGGTCTTCCAGCAGTCACTCTCTTGACCCAGGCACCTCTTCCACATACTTGATGTAGACCTCTGTGATGAGTCTGAGGCCGTGTGGGAAGATGAAAGGAAGCATAACATCGCCATCACTAGTGATCGATGCAAACACGTATGATTTTGATTGGATGTTCGATCTTTATCACTCTCGGTACGTGTTTTAGGGAATCAGATTGACACCCAATACTCTGAAATGTTCGTATTGGAGCTTCCGGCGCGAATGCCAAGCAGTACAGCAAGTGGTCTGCAAATGTTTGGCAGAGTGAATTGCGTCATGGTGCTGTTTTTCTCACAGACGGTGCTCAACAGACCCTACCGTACTGTGTAGTCGACAAAATCAGAAGCAAACATTACGCATGCGCGAAATTAGGAATATAAAATGGCAACAATTTATCTATCGCACCCACTATATATGCGTGTGCGTATGTGTGTGTATGTGTAGTCGTAGTAATAGCAGTAGTAGTAGTAGCAGTAATAGTTGTGTGTGTGTTTGTGTGTGTGTGTGTGTGTGTGTGTGTTTGTGTGTGTGCGTATGTGTGTGTGGTTATTTGTTCATTCTTGCAGAAAATGCAATACCCATGGCCTTTGTAGCCCACCTTTAGGCAGTTAATATTGATGCTTAGAAGCGTTTAGATATTTAAATAAAACGTTTGAATATATCCATGTTTATGCGTCTGCGTCTGAAATAAGACTAACGCCATGTCACAAGAGTGGAATCAATGCGATTCAATCAATCGTTTGATGAACTAACGCAGTTTAACCCTGAGCATCACTGGTGAGGAGGAGGAGGCGATTAATAACCTTTCGTGGTCTATATTAAGAATGATTCAATATACGGCATGATATATTTTAAATTAGCTGTCCATTATATATATATATATATATATATATATATTCATATATTATTCATAAGGAGGCGAGCTAACAGAAGCGTTAGCACGCCGGGCGAAATTCTAAGCGGTATTTCATCTGCCGCTACGTTCTGAGTTCAAATCCCGCCGAGGTCGACTTTGCCTTTCATACTTTCGGGGTCGATTACATAAGTACCAGTTAAGCACTGGGGGTCGATATAATGGACTTAATCCGTTTTTCTGTCCTTGTTTGTCCTCTCTGTGTTTAGCCCCTTGTGGATAGTAAAGAAATAGGTATTTCGTCTGCCGCTACGTTCTCAGTTCAAATTCCGCCGAGGTCTACTTTGCCTTTCATCCTTTCGGGGTCGATTAAATAAGTACCAGTCACACACTGTGGTCGATGTAATCGACTGAATCCGTTTGTCTGTCCTTGTTTCTTCCCTCTGTGTTTAGCCCCTTGTGGGTAGTAAAGAAATAGGTATTTCATCTGCCGCTACGTTCTGAGTTCGAATTCCGCCGAGGTCGACTTTGCCTTTCATCCTTTCCGGAGTCGATTAAATAAGTACCGGTTACGCACTGGGTGTCAATGTAATCGACTTAATCACTTTGTCTGTCCTTGTTTGTCCTCTCTGTGTTTAGCCCCTTGTGGGTAGTAAAGAAATAGGTATTTCATCTGCCGCTACGTTCTGAGTTCAAATTCTACCGAGGTCGACTTTGCCTTCCATCCTTTCGGGGTCGATTAAATAAGTACCAGTTACGCACTGGGGGTCAATGTAATCGACTTAATCACTTTGTCTGTCCTTGCTTGTCCCTTCTGTGTGTAGCCCCTTGTGGGTAGTAAAGAAATAGGTATTTCATCTGCCGCTACGTTCTGAGTTCAAATTCTACCGAGGTCGACTTTGCCTTCCATCCTTTCGGGGTCGATTAAATAAGTACCAGTTACGCACTGGGGGTCAATGTAATCGACTTAATCACTTTGTCTGTCCTTGCTTGTCCCTTCTGTGTGTAGCCCCTTGTGGGTAGTAAAGAAATAGGTATTTCGTCTGCCGCTACGTTCTGAGTTCAAATTCCGCAGAGGTCGACTTTGCCTTTCATCCTTTCGGGGTCGATTAAATAAGTACCAGTTACGCACTGGGGTCGAGGTAATCGACTTACTCCGTTTGTCTGTCCTTGCTTGTCCCTTCTGTGTGTAGCCCCTTGTTGGTAGTAAAGAAATACATATTCATATATTATTCACTTCCCTCTTTTATATTCAAACAGTGTGTGTGTGTGTAAGCGTTTCTTCTTTCATAGTTTGGAATCGGACGAAGCATTATAAAAATTTTTCGTATGTGTTTGATTTGTCTTTCAAATTCATATGGAAACAACATAATATTTGCATAATATAAGCCTGATAGAATATGTATAGTTGTAATAACTATCGTTTATTTGTTTAATAATGTGAATTAAAGAATAATCATTGAAGAAACGCCGAATCGCAATTAAACGATACCACAAGAAAATTTATGGACGTGCATGGCTTTTGTAATGAAGTTATTTATTCACTTAAATTTGTGATCTCATTTTTATATTCCATTATTCTTAGAATATATTCTATTATACAATCCAATATTATTCTATATTTTCAAGTGTGATTTTATATTCGCATTCCTACCAAACCAACATAATTGCGTTTTTAAATCGCAATGAAGAAATGTGCCAGTCCAGAAAAGTAATTACTATGTAAACCAATTAAATTCCCGTTAAATCCATTCTTTATAACCTTCAACTTTCCGGTCGCTTGGAAACTTTTACCCACTTCATCGATTTATCATCTGCTTACTTATTCTTCACTAGTTCCAAACACATAGTTTATTTCTCATTCACAGCTTCCTATGCGGCGTGTATTATATTTCTAACTTGAGGATTCAAAATGTCAGTTGAATCATGGATGTTTGAAAAATCGAAAGGAAACCAAACAGAAAAGCTATTATTTACCATTTCAATCCTTTTCAGTGCTGTAAATGAGAGAAAAGAAATTGTCAAAGAGAGAACAAATTTTAACGACAGCTGCCAAAATATGTAGAGATTTATTTCAATATAATAAGGTATGTCTGAGGACAATACTAAAGGCGGTCGACTAATCCTACTTTTGCATTTGAGTTCAAATCACACTTAAGTCAAGTTTTAATCCTTTCGGAGTCAACAAAAATCGAAAACGATCAATTACGTTCTTTGGACAGATTCAACTCTCTCTCTCTCTCTCTCTCTCTCTCTCTCTCTCTCTCTCTCTCTCTCTCTCTCTCTCTCTCTCTCTCACTCACTCTCTCTGTCTATTCATCTCTGTTTCTTTCTTTTAGAAATGGGTGCGAAGCATTTTGTTTGGCGTGCTAATTCTGCCATTTCGCCGCGCTAATAATAATAATAATAATAATAATAATAACGGCTTAACATTTTGCAACAACCGCAGACATTTTGGGGGGAGGGGAGTGCCAATTACATATTATTGTTGTTGTTGTTGTTGTTATTAAGGCGACGAGCTGGCAGAATCGTTAGCACGCTGGACGAAATTCTTAGCAGTATTTCGCCCGTCAGCACGTTCTGAGTTCAAATTCCGCCAAAGTTGACTTTGATTTTCATCCTTTCGGGGTCGATAAATTAAGTACTAGCGTAACACTGGGTCGAAGTAATTGAAGGGGACTGAATCAAATAGTGATGAGGGAAAGAATCAGAAGAGAATGTTATCGCAGGGTAAGGGCAATACTCAAGACAGAGCTGAATGCAAGAAACAGGATCGAAGCGATCAATACTTTAGCCATACCAGTCATGACTTACAGTTTCAATATCGTTAACTGGTCAATTACTGAAATGTGTAAGCTTGACAGAGATGTCGTACGCATAAGCCGAACCGAACTTTTAGTATAATAGTTTATTTGGGGTTCCCTTCGAAAGATCCAGCCTCCGTAGTAACGTTTCAAAAGCCAACACGTACAGAAGAGGCAAGAGTGAGCATATTTGACGGATCGAACGTACGATACTAAACAATTCCGATAGGTAGCCATTTACTTAGACTACCGAAAAGATGTCGCTGTACATTGCAGCGATCCAGCCTCTGAAAACAGGACCGAATCCAGCCGCCGCCTGGACAGCTCCCAAATATCGGTGGTCGACTCTAGCAAAAGCTTTGCTTGATCCAAATTAATCAAGTCCCCGCCCATTGCAGGTTCCTTATCGACCCTGTCTATGATGTAGTAAATGAGGGGGAGGTTGTTGTGGATGCAAAGGCGGCGAGCTAGCAGAGACGTTAGCACGCCGGGCGAATTGCTTTGCGGTATTTCGCCTGTTTCTACGTTCTGAGTTCAAATTCCGCCGAGGTCGACTTTACCTTTCATCCTTTCGGGGTCGATAAATTAAGTACCAGTTACGCACTGAGGTCGATATAATCGACTTAATCCGTTTGTCTGTCCTTGTTTGTCCTCTCTGTGTTTAGCTCCTTCTGGGTAGTAAAGAAATAGGTTGTTGTGGATAGATCTGTCTGGATAACGCATTTCTGTTGCGTCACCAGCCAGTTTATGAACGACAAGCGCTAACCTCTTGGCTAACACCTGAGCAAAAATCTTGTAATCTGCGTTCAGCAGAGTGACGGGCCTAAAAGGATTTATTTGGTTCCCTTTGTTCAAATCCTTCCTCTGCAGCACTACTACACCACGATTCACAGCACTGGTTATTCTCCCGCTCTGCTGGTGGTTGTGGTAGACATCCGCCAAGAGATTCCCGATTAAGTCTGAAATATGAAGATAAAGCTGAAAGAGCAGCAGACCATTTGGCCGTGGTGACTTCTCCCTTGTGTTGCCAGGCATCGCGTCCCGCAGGTCTTCAACTATTATCGGCATTTCGTAGACCTCTGCAACCCTGGCCGAAGGGCGCGTCATGTCGTCAAGGTAAGAGGTGAAATATATCTCTACCTCGGAGGAGGAGGAGGGGGAAGAACTCGATTACGTCGCCCCCCCATCCCCCACAGTATTCAACTGGTACTTATTTTATCGACTCCGAAAGGATGAAAGGCAAAGTCGACCTCGGCGGAATTTGAACGGATGAAGTCCAGCTTTGCATTTTATTCGGCGCGGTCACGATTCTGCAAGCTCACTGCCTTAACGACAACAACAACAACCACACCGCAACTACCACCACCACCACCACCACCACCACCACCACCACAACAACAACAACAACAACAACAACAACAACAAACAACAACAACAACAACACAACAACAACAACACAACAACAACAACAACAAACAAATAGAAAATTAACACTCGTTCACTCATTCATTTTTAAGACCGATTTTCAAATCAGTCTATTTGAAATTACGTCCCTATTTCTGATCTAATGGTTTATTACTGGCCGTTGGTTTGACAGATTGACTTATGGAATTATTTTCCTCAACAAAACTACTTATTACCATACTTTCATCGCCCAATTACTATGCTTAAATATTCAACAGAAACTTCTACAAACACACACACAAGCACACACACACACACAAGCACACACACACACACACACAAACGAACATCCATATATGTATAACCACCCCCAACAACATTCCTCCTGTCAAATATATTTCGTTTGACAATTGCGCTTTCACTTTAAACGACCGTCTTTCAATATCCTATAAGAACATAATTGATACATTTCGTAAGCCCAAACACCCTATACAATCCTAATTTACTTGCGATACATTAGCTACGATTTATTAAATATATATCTTTCATTTGCCACTTTTAATTAAAAGGTAGTCAATACGACAAATTAAAACTTAATTTACTATAAGCTATTGACATGGAGCCAGACTTATGGAACTAACCTGTCATTAGTAAATCATTCCCCGCTCCAATATCAATTACCCAAGCGGTGTTGTTGTGTGTAAATATCTGCGAATTGTTGCTTTCCGTCGCACAGTTTGAATAATCGTCGACACTTCGTGTCACAATCAGCTTTATAAAACCCACCTGTGTATATCCGCTTCTGTGAGTGTGTGTGTGTGTGTATGGTGTATGTATATAAATATATATACACATCAGTACACATGCAAACACACAGACACAGACACAGACAGACACAGACACACACACGCACAGACACTCCACACACACACACACACAAACGAACACCATATATGTATAACCACCCCCAACAACATTCCTCCTGTCAAATATATTTCGTTTGACAATTGCGCTTTCACTTTAAACGACCGTCTTTCAATATCCTATAAGAACATAATTGATACATTCGTAAGCCCAAACACCCTATACAATCCTAATTTACTTGCGATACATTAGCTACGATTTATTAAATATATATCTTTCATTTGCCACTTTTAATTAAAAGGTAGTCATACGACAAATTAAAACTTAATTTACTATAAGCTATTGACATGGAGCCAGACTTATGGAACTAACCTGTCATTAGTAAATCATTCCCCGCTCCAATATCAATTACCCAAGCGGTGTTGTTGTGTGTAAATATCTGCGAATTGTTGCTTTCCGTCGCACAGTTTGAATAATCGTCGACACTTCGTGTCACAATCAGCTTTATAAAACCCACCTGTGTATATCCGCTTCTGTGAGTGTGTGTGTGTGTGTATGGTGTATGTATATAAATATATATACACATCAGTACACATGCAAACACACAGACACAGACACAGACAGACACAGACACACACACGCACAGACACTCACACACACACACACATAGAACAAGTTTAAAATAATGGTAATTTATTTTTCCTTAATTAGAGCATATTTGGCATGCAGCAACTGTCAGTGGTCATTATAGGTATATTACTGATAGCGTTACTCAATTGCTCCCTCTATATATATGGTCTACACACACACACACGCACACGCACACACACACACGCATACATACACGGAACACGAACCTCCGCCAACTATTCTGCCTATATATCTGAGCAACCCTTTCAATGCCGCGTATGCCATAAGGTCTGCAAATCTAACGGAAGCCTCAAAAGACATTAACTGTAGCTCTTGGTCGTCCAAATCGGATATGCAATCTGTGGATGTCTTTTCAAAACATTGTGTGGTTTGAAATGCCACATCAGACTCCATGATGGTTGTAAGGTGTAGGTACTGGAGGTGGTCAAACTCTGCATAAGGAGTACACAACCACTATATATATATATATATATATATATACGTTTATATATTTGTTGTGCAAGATTTTTTATGTGAAGTCGTGTGTTGAAACAGATATTGTTATATTTCGTATATAAACAGAAGACACAAATATTACAGCCCCTCCCCACATACACACACTAAATAAACATAGACGCACATAGAGATATAAGCATGCGCAAATGAAGACATACAATAGAAATACAAAATGGCTGACGGTTAGTAAGGAGAGACACAAATAAGAAAGAAGAAAACAAAGGATCACTGATGCGGTCAGAGGAGTGTGACGAAAGAACTCTGGCCGAAATAAGATTAAGATTAATGTAAAAAATAAATAACACTGAAGCAAAGTAACACCAAATATATAGTGCGTTTGTTTTTATTGGCTAAACTGGCAAAATGACCATTCCGAAATATAACAATATGTATATATATATAATAATGATAATTATTATTTGAGGGAATATATACGTTTTTATTATTATTTGCAATTTACTTAATCATCGGTATATTATTGTTATTTTAATTTTAACATTTCTATTTATATCTAATTTTCTAGATGGTGTAATTCAATTGTTCATTTCGAATTGATAAAAGGTGTTTTTTTCTAATTTATATATATATATATATATATATATATTATATGTTGTGTGTGTGTGTGTATATATATGCCCGTGTTTTTATGAATATACGTAACTGTATGTTCAATATAATATAATCTCTCTCTCTCTCTCACTCTCTCTCTCTCTCTCTATATATATATATATATTATGAGTATAGTATCTGTGTACACATATATGTATATTCATGTACATAGTCATATGTGTGTGTGTGTGTATGTATGCATGCATGCATGCATTCATGCATATATGTATGTATGTATAATAAATGTTCGGAATAGGTGTGTGTGTGTGTGTGTGTGTGTATTACTTAATAATAGCTTGATTCGGTCTCATGCAGCTTAAAGCTTCTTTGGCTCGTAAAACGAACATCTTCAAGTTTAGGTATCCGAAGCCTGGAAAACTAACTTCATTTTACGAACACACTTATTTGAACTCGAAACCAATATGAAACTTTCCTTTCATAGGTCCCAAGTTATTCTGTTGGTTGAAAATAGATTAGATCGCTTTGATAGATCGCTTCGATATAGCTTAATTAATTCTGAGATAACAAACGAGCAATCAACGGAAAAGAAAGAAAAAGGAAATCTGAATTTCGAACATTTATTATACATACATACATACATACATACATACATACATACATGCATGCTTGCATACATACATACATGCATGCATACATGCATGCATGCATACATACATACATGCATACATACATACATACATACATACATGCATACATATATACATACATACATACATACATACATGCATGCATGCATACATATATACATGCATACATACATACATACATACATACATACATACATACATACATACATACATACGTACATACATATACGCATAAATATATGTGTATATATAAAGTATCAATTTACGTTCATATATACGGGAGTGGGCTGTAAAGTTCATAGGTTGGTTATGAAAGTATAATTCTACGACGCTGGACGTTAAGAAAATATATTCTGTGTATCAAATATGAGAGAGAGAGAAGACAGGCAAATGGTTAATCATTTACTAATCGATTATAAGTGATCAAAGATTTCGTAGTTTCGCTTAGTGGAAACCAAACTGACTCCATGCCATTTACCAGGATTTGCTATCACAAGAATGTTGTAAGAAGGAAATTAACGAAACGAATCAAACATTTGTCGCAGACTCCGCATACATATCAAGAAATTATTCCTGCTCTCCGACATTTGGCCTTTCTGCCATTCGTCATATTTATTCATCTCTGTGTGTTTAATCGTTATCATCTCTTAACTACATCTTATTATTTTCTACTTCTATTTCAGTATAACTTAATTATCCTTGAGATATCCACTTCACATTCTCATTTCTTGTATAACTGATGACGCTGGAGATGAGGGGGATGAAGGAGCGGCAGAGTGTGATGGCGATGACGATGATGATAAAAATATTTAAATAGTTTCCTTTGTCACTTTTGCGAACTCTTATTAATAAAGCAATTAATGTAAATTATATAACACTCGACTTGCGATTCAAATTCAGTTAAAAGAGCTGCGCAAATGTTGTTTGTATGTATTTAAAAAACCAGAGAAAATTACCCCAAAAATCATCTCAGTTTCAATGAAGAAAAGAAAGATTTTCATAGTGAAAGAATGGTTTAACGCTGATGATTATGGTTTATTCCTGCGTTTAAACAAGCAGCCAGGTAATTTAATACAAGTGTGGAATAAATATAATTTGTTCTTAAAGTCAAACAAGATATAAAAAATTGAATAGTTGCGATTAGATCGCTTCGATATATCATAATTAATTCTGAGATAACAAACGCACAAACAACGGAAAAGAAAGAAAAAGGAAATCTGAATTCCGAACATTTATTATACATACATACATACATACATATATGCATAAATATATATGTGCATATATATGTATATAAAGTATCAATTCATATAGAGTGTGTATATATATATGTGTGTGTGCGTGTGTATGTATATATATATATGTATATATATAAATATATATATGTATATATAAACATATATGTATATGTATATATATATGAATATATACATACATGTATATATATATATATCCATATATCCATATACATATATATAAATGTATAGATACACATATATATCGAAGAATGTATATATATATATATGATAGTATGTATGTGTGTGTGGGCTTTTGTGTGTTGTTTTCGTGTTGAATTCCATCACATTTTAAAGCAATTATCTTAAATATTTGTGTTTCTAGAAATCTGAAATTGAGCACAAATCATAAATACGCCAGTTTTTGTTCATAAAACGTTCTGTAAAGATTTTGCAATGATATAAAGTAGACAAGACTAGATATAGCGATTCATTGATTGAAATAAGCTAAACCAAAAATTGGTTATTAAGTAAAGGAGATCATTTATATTTTTCAATTAAAATTTCAGGTTTGAAATAATTATTTCGTATACTGAAATTGATAAAAAAAATTAAAAAAAAAAAAAATTAAAAAGCAAAAACAAAAAATTACATTAATTAGTTCGATCTCTCTTCTTCGCAACCTATATTCGTTTCTCTCTTTCGTCTTTGTATGTATACATGCATGCATACCTCTCTGTCAGTGTGCAGATGTGTGAGTATGCATTAATGTATATATATATACATGTGTGTGTATGTATGTATTGATTTCATAAATGTATATGTATACACATACATATACGAGAGTGGGCAAAAACGTTCATAGATTGGTTATGAAAGAGTAAATATAGAGCTGTGAAATCTGGCATTCATTTCAAACTCTTCTTCTTAATAACCGCATTGTTTCTTTCCACCTAAACTGAGATCTGACTGTTGTTCAAAGAGAACTTCAGAAGTAACTGGTAGCGAGATTTCTTGGAAATGGAGAAAATTTGGCATCGGTGTGTTATCAATGACCTGCAGAGAAAGGTTTTATCCACCAATGGCCTTCATGCTGACATGGCTGCTAACCAACAATGTAAAGGTGGGCAGCTGAATTTAAGAGGGGAAGGGAGAGTTTTGAAGATGGCCCAATGTCTAACATCCTGAAACTACCACCACCGAGGGAAAACATTGAATATATACGCTACATTGTGTTCACCATGGTCATGGATGGCAGCGAGTGACTACCAGTGACCTAGACAATGCCATTATCATATCCTGTGAGAGAGTGGAAAATATTCTGTACAATGGACTTGCCATGACGATGGTTCCTGCTCCGTGGATTCCACTTCTTCTGACACCTGCTTAAACGTGTACCATGCTGAGCACATCACGGAAAATCTGACATTATTTCGGGCAGATCCAGCTGGTTTCCTTGATTATTCCCTAAACCATGTTAAGTGTCGGGGCCATTACTTTTAACCACAGAGACAGAGAAACAATCCATGCAGCGGAAAAATCCGTCCTCACCTACTTCAAAGAAGGCTAAGGTCGTTTCATCAACAGGGAATGTGATGACCTCAGTTTGCTGAGATGCTGAATGAAGAAGCTATTGTTTTGACACTTAAAAAGGACAACTGATAAGATTATTGGAACAAATGAGAAAGTTCTAGTAAAAAAAAAAATATTTTAACAGTATTTTGTGGCATAGAAAATCATAAATTTATTCTGTACGAATACTTCTTTCACCCCTAAATATTTATAATTGTATATAAATTCATTAGTTACTATAATTTATTAGTTTCTTTTGCATATTCTTAGTTTATGCATGTGTATGCATATACAGTATTGGTATATACCATTTATGTTCATTAGAAATTAAATAAATAAAGAATTTTGACGTGTACGAATATTTATTTTCCTCCACTGTTTTATTAATTTTGTTATTATCTGGAATGACTATTTTAAAAAATGATAACAGAATTAACAACATAGGCGATCGGAGGCCCAAGAAAAGCATTAAATAACTGAAGGATTAAAATTAAAATTAATCAAAGGACATGTCTGCCTGCTGGAAATAACAGTCAAAACTCTTATTCACATCGCCAAAAATTACTCTCATGATAACTACAACAATCAACTGAAATCAGATTAGGTTAATAAGGTCTCTCAATGCGCATTTAATCATAACGACTCAAGTGGACCGGTTTCTGTACTGGCAAAATAAATTACTTCAACGTCATCAACACGTGCTACCACGAAAAGAGACCCAACAACCCGTATTGAAGTCTGAGCTGCAACTGATTCGTTTGGCACCGAAATCAAATTAATTCCAACAGTGAGAAATAAGGGCAAACAATTCGTGAGAAGAAAAATATAATTCTCGAAAGTTAATTTGCTAAGATATTATTAATTCGTTTATTATCACCTTTTTAAAATAGGCACTCCAGATAATGACAAAATTGATAATATCTTAGAAAATTAATTTTAGAGAATTACATTTTTCTTCTCACGAATTGATTGCCCTTATACAGAGAGTATTCTTACTGGTGAATGTAATTTGATTTCGTTGCCAAACGAATCAGTTGCAGTTCAGACTTCAATACGGGTTGTTGGGTCTCTTTTCATGGTAACACGTGCTGATGACGTTGAAGTAATTTATTTTGCCAGTACAGAAGCCGGTCCACTTGAGTCCTTAAGCTTAAATGTACGTTGAAAGATTTAATCAACCTAATCTTATCAACAATGTCGTCTTATGTGTTCGTCTTACAGAGGCAGGAAATAAGTACACACACACACACACACACATATATATATATACATACATATATATATACACACATATATATATATTATATATATATATATGTGTATGTATATATGTGTGTATGTTTGTGTGTCTGTGTTTGCCCCCCAACATCGCTTGACAACCGATGCTGGTGTGTTTACGTCCCCGTAACTTAGCGGTTCGGCAAAAGAGAGCGATAGAATAAGTAGTACGCTTACAAAAATGAGACCTGGGTCGATTTGCTCGACTAAAGGCGGTGCTCCAGCATGGCCGCAGTCAAATGACTGAAACAAGTAAAATAGTATAGAGCACGCTTCCCTTGTGAGTGGATTTGATAGACGGAAACTGAAAGTATATGTACCCACCAAAGAATTGATCACTTCGTTATCGAACACTATATCAATATTAAATGAGATCGATCAGTTTGTTATAGAACACGCTTCCCTTCTCAATCAGTTATTCATGAAACGTTATTAGCAATTGCCCCCTGGATATTTTTGTTCAGTCTTCTCTCAAATGATCCCTACATCATAATATGTGAATTAAAATTATTCAAACACAGACTTGTATTTTAATCATTTACTGTTATCTTTGAGATTGGCGACCCCGCGATATATATATATATATATATATATATATATATATACTTTGCTACGTTCCCTGTAGTCGAACTTATATACTCGTTGCTCCCTTCATCATACATTCAATCTATTTAATTATGCACATAGTTGCCGAACTAGTATCAGTCATATTTGATGTTGGAAAATAGAAAATAATTTTGGCCGTTTCGGTCTATAACATTGGAAATAATGTTTTACAGAGTTTTAATGACCTGAATTCATTCTTTCCCACTTTATCACACATGTAATTGGTGTTTTCATTGCATCGCAATTCAATTAATTCTTCTCGAATCTCTTCTTCAGCTGAACGAGCAACGCAACTAAACGGGTCAATCATCCATGGACTTAATTCAAATGAATATAAATCAGTGAAGCTTTGTTCGTTTTAATGGTAATATGTGTCCAGGATATGTTTCGAGACCGATTGTGTTAAGAGAGAACAAATTTCTGCCAGCTCAGGCATGCTGTGAAATATTTTACGTAAATTTGCTTGAAAATTTTCCAGTTTTTCGTTAATGTTTTGTAATCAATCAATATAATGAATTTTCCTTGAAATTCAGGTGATACCTCATTAACTTTTTTATTTTTTATCACTTTTCCCCTCTTCTATTTCTCTCACAATATCTCTATCTCATTTACTTTCTAGAAGGTTGGCTACAGTATCAAAACCGTTATAACTTTCGAAGCAATTTCTTTCGAAGATTCCTAATTAAAGGAAAACTTATGTAGAGGTCAACATTCTTTTAGATGTGACTACTTCTGCTATGTTATGTTACTCTATCAACAGTTTTAATGACTGTTGTATCTGAATAATTCAGTCGTGATACCTTTCGTATTGCACCAGTTGCTGTCAACCAGTAATGTTTGTAATGTTGCATATGAGCAGATTGATGCGACGGCACTGCTCGGGACTACTCGTATGTCACTGTTATTTTTCTTGACCTCGCAAAGATGAAAGTCAAAGATGATTTCAGTAAGATTTGATCTCAAAACGTAGAGAGTTGAAGCGAATTTCATGGGGTATATTACCCTTGCGTGTTCAGTAGATTTTCTTACAATGAAATTTATAGGACCCAAAGTATTTGATATCGCTGACAGCCTTGCGTTGTATTCCATCGCTGACACAAATCAGCAGGGGTTTTTTATTTGCATTGATAGTGATGAAGAGACTCTGTATTCAGATGCAGACCGATTTCAGCTGCAACATTGTCAAGGGAATGTTGAAAAACCATTGCGCATCACACAATTGATGATGAGCTGTGAGGGCAAGATCATCATGAATATAGTCAAAATTGGAGAGACACAGACGCCGATAACTTCCGGCTCATTTCTGCTTGATTTGTTAGGGTTTTGTATTAGCTGGAGTCAACTATTTACTTCAGGATTCAATCTACTAGAAACAAATAGGAAAAGTGTTGGAATGTCTTCTTGGAGGATTCCTGTTGTTGTTGGAATCTCTTTGGTTGGATCGTTTGTACCCTGTATAATGCTTGATAGGTTTTCATAGCTATTAATAATTGCTTCGATATTCTCATCCCGTGTACAACAGTTCAACATGGCATTTCCGTTGATACTGTCGAATATCTTGTAGATATCAACAAATTCATGTGATATCTTTTGCTTGGATATTCGGAATTCTTTTTTTATTCTTTTATATTAAAAAGAAAATGGCAGATAATTATCTTGGTTATAAATATAAAAGCAGCGAATGTTTGATATGAACCCGTAAACACTACAATCTTTACTTGGTACTCAACTGACTCGGCATAATCATGTTGTACATGAACATATGTCTGTGTTCGTGTGCACGCGTGCGTATGATTTGAGATCTTCTGCTTCTAAATTTTGATTTAACAAACGTATGCAAGTGCAATTATATTAATGTATTTTTTTTTACCAAATAGAGAACTTTGTTCTATATCTCCTCCGGCTAACCAAGCAACTCTTCTCTTCGACCATTCCTCTTACGCAGATTCCATTGCAAAATATAACCGTATTAGACAATGGCATTGTATTTCATCAAATGTTTTTTTCTTTTCATTTGCATAGGAGTGTCTTAAACGTACAGTATTTTAAAAGCATATACTTAAATTTAATGCATTCGACCTGAAATAAAGTAGAACATTTCACAGAAATGAAATTCATGATAAACATTAGGTTACATGATGGTTCATTAGTTGAAACAAACCAATTTGGATCCAAACGAATTTGAAAGTATTTTAGCAAGATCGCAATATGTGCATTTGTTAATACCCCGCGTCACCATTTTAGTTTATCTATTATAAAACGTTTCCTCACGTGGGAAACTGAAGTAAAGTGAATTCGAAGTAGAAAAAACGATATGATCTGGCTGGATGCTTGCAAAATTTTCTGAGAAACTAGATTGTGTAATATTAGAGTAAAAACACTTATGTAGTTACCTCCACAATAAGAACAGGTAATAATTGAGGACATATATTGTGGAGGCACATGGCCTAGTGGTTAGAGCAGCGGACTCGCGGTCGAGGGATCGAGGGTTCGAATCTCAGACCGGGCGATGTGTGTGTGTTTATGAGCGAAACACCTAAGCTCCACGCTGCTCCGGCAGAAGGTAATTGCGAACTTCTGCTGACTCTTTCGCCACAACTTACTGACACTCTTTCATCTTGCAGCTCACCTGCGATGGACCGGCGTCCCGTCCAGGTGGGGAACCTATACGCCAAGAAACCGGGAAACCGGCCCTTATGAGCCAGGCATGGCTCGAGAAGTAACAAACAACAAACAAATAATTGAGGATGTATATTGGCATAATTTGATTTTTGTTTACCAAATTGCGAATGGCGGCATAATTGAATTTTTTTCGTAATTAACATGATGCGGCATTCATTATTACCAAAACCTTTAGTCAGTTTGGTTTGGCACATGAATTGCAGCTTCAATTCTGAAGATTCATCTGTGGTCTTCATAAATATTTCCCATTAACATTGAACAATCAGTATTGTAGATGGATGAAAAGAACAACTGACAGCTTTCTAATTGATTGTGTCATCACAACTAAAATAAATCCCATAGGGTTTTAAATTTACTCAATAACAAGGAAATGATTTAGTGCCAGAAGCCTAAGATAAATTTTAATGAATTCTAATTGCCTCAATTGACTATGACAAGAAACAGCAGTAAGGCAACCTTAGTTAAGCTGCTAGAATGCTGCTTAATTGCTAAATAAAAGAGATATGTACGAAACATTCACAGAAATCCGATCTATTCTTACTGCCGTGTTCAATATTGAATTACATGAAGCCATCGTAATTACGTCCATCTTTACATTGGTATCCCTCCTGCTCTTGTCAATTTTGAAATTAGAATTTAGGGCAATCAGAGATTGGAAGTAAAATTGCATGATTCCATATATCCCCCCAAGACAGACCTAAAATGGCTGCTGTGTTGTATTTAGCGCTATAATTCATTGCTATAGAAGCCACTTCGGTGTTGATATGATATTATTTCGTAAACAGAATAGAAACGTTAATTATCGTACAACGATTACCTCCGTTCGGATTAGAGTTCCGATGATTGAGCTTAGAAAAGTGAAATCTTTTTGTCGTGCGTGTAGTTGCGAGAAATGAACTAATCACCCGTTGACAGGTAAGCTAATACCATGCTTATTGACAAGATGAGTAATGGAACAGTAATAAACGCATGAAATGCCCGGTTAATTGGTTTGTAATGATTTCACTATAGCTAAGACGATCTGTTCTGTATGGCTAATTCTTTCGTTTTACATATTCCAATTTATCTCATTCTTCTCCTCGTAAGACGGTGATGTATCTGATTATCATTGATAATTCTCAGAAACTTCTTATTCAACATCATTTTAATACTGAACACATTATTGAATATCTAAAATACAAAAGCAAATAATTAATTCTGTGGGCTGCGGAGAAACTACTTGTTCTTTTCTACTCTAGGCACTAGGCCCGACATTTTTGAGGGTGGGGGGCCAGTCGATTAGATCAACCCCAGTACGGAACTGGTATTTAATTTATCGCTGGCAGAACTGGCAGAAACGTTAGCACGCCGGGCGAAATGCGTAGCCGTATTTCGTCTGCCGTTACGTTCTGAGTTCAAATTCCGCCGAGGTCGACTTTGCCTTTCATCCTTTCGGGGTCGATAAATTAAGTACCAGTTACGCACTGGGGTCGATATAATCGGCTTAATCCGTTTGTCTGTCCTTGTTTGTCCTCTCTGTGCTTAGCCCCTTGTGGGTAGTAAAGAAATAGGTATTTAATTTATCGCTAAACATTTTGCCCGCCGTGCTAACGTTTTTTTATTTCTTTACTGCCCACAAGGAGCTACACACAGAGAGGACAAACAACAACAGACAAAGGGATTAAGTCGATTACATCGACCCCAGTACGCAACTGGTACTTAATTTATCGACCCAGAAAGGATGAAAGGCAAAGTCGACCTCAGCGGCATTTTAACTCAGAACGTAATGGCAGACGAAATACCTATTTCTTTAGTACCCACAAGGATCTAAACACAGAGAAGACAAACAAGGACAGACAAACGGATTAAGTCGATTATATCGACCCCAGTGCGTAACTGGTACTTATTTAATCGACTCCGAAAGGATGAAAGGCAAAGTCGACCTCGGCGGAATTTGAACTCAGAACGTAGCGGCAGACGAAATACCGTTAAGAATTTCGCTCGGCGTGCTAACGTTTCTGCCACCTCGCCGCCTTGGGAGGAACTACCTATGAACTACTGCATCGTCGCCATATTGAAATGAATATAACTGACATTGTATATTTACTGTGCAGTAGTAAAATTGTAAAGACAAAACAGATGTTTTTTCTTTTTACTTGTAACCAATTTAGTACAATTATAACTTCCATTCTGTGTCTATCTTTCCATATTTTTGCGATGCTATTCTTTTGTTATCTCAGCTATTTCTGAAATCCAGTCGTTGCTATTATACAATTGCTTTATCTTGTTCTTCCAAAAATATGTCTTTCTTTCCAATGTTATTGTTATTGGTGTTACTTGTATCTGTTATTTCTGTCCCTTTCAGTTTTTTAGTTCTACCTCGAAACCACTGATCCTGGGTTATGTTAAATTATAATATCTGGATCAGTACACATGGGAGAAGTACCCTGTCGTTGATTCAGTATTTAAAAGAAACTGACACTTCGTTGGTCACAGAGTGCTCCGCAGTCACGCGTCCTCTTAATGTAATTCTCAGGGAGATTCAGAGTGACAAGGCTGGCTCCTTTAATTACAGGTACTTTTCATTCTTACCAGCCAATTGGTCTGGAGTAACGTGAAATAAAGTGCCTTGCTCAATGACACGGCGCACCGCCAGGAATCGAACTCACGACCATACCATTGTAAGCAGAATAGTGTTAATAATTAAATCTTATACTTACTATATCTATTCTGATTACAGGATTCAGAATAGAAATAGTTAGAATAAGATTTAATTTTTAACATTTTATGGAGTGGTCGGGTTGAGATGAAGGTGGTTCTGTCTCTAAAATTACTTTTATATATTCGAGTTAAACACTGAGAGAGGTTCATTTTAGTACATCTAATTTGAATGTCTTTTCCTCTGTACTTGGGAGTAATATTCCCTAATAATAATAATGATAATAATAATAATAATAATAATAATAATAATATAATAATAATATATATATATATATATATATATATATATATATATATATATATATATATATAGGCGCAGGAGTGGCTGTGTGGTAGCTAGCTTGCTAACCAACCACATGGTTCCGCGTTCAGTCCTAAAACAACTTTGACAAAATAGTAGAAAATTATGAAATGTTGCTATTGATCTCCAAGGAAACCTTAGTCCTTATATTACCAATGCTTGCATTTTTGAAAACTCTGCAAAATTTTATAATAGGGAAAGATAATAGAGAAATCAGATACTAAAACCATAATTATAAATATATTCCATTCCTTTGACCCTAGGCCACACACGTTATATGAAAAAGGATTCTGCATAACAAGGTTGTCGCTCAAGAGAAATGAAATATAATGCTGACAATATCCAAGGAGAAGATACTCATATGCTGTATGTAATTATAACCGGGAGACCAACACATCATTCTCATTGCTTTTGTCTCTAATACAGACTGCTTATATCCTATCAGGTCCATTTTTTTCCCTTTCAAAGAACTTTTAATGACGATTTACTGAAACAAATCTGACAACCTCAATTCAACATGGCGTCATGTAATTAAGATGTTCAGCATGCTGGAATATATTCTGTAAGAATAAAAGCCTTGTCACTATATACAAAACGTGATACTGGGTTTTATATCTGAAAGTATTACGAGATTTATCTTAGTTCCTAATATGTATTAAAGATATAATTCTCACCGAAAATATTTGCACATGACAAAGATGTGAAGGGCATATTTACTTCAATACGGCTTCATTCAGTCGGAAGATATTCAGAATCACATATGTCCTCTAAGTCGCATGGTTTATACATCAGTCAATATCTCACATAAATGATCTGGTCATGTGTAAACTTAGAAATTAACGTACAAGTTATATTATATCATCTCTTACACTATACTTTATATGAATTAGATTATTATAATATGAAACTATTTCTTGTTGTACTATAAAAATTCATTTCGTATCTCCAAGCTGCAGGGAAGACACGCGGAGCTAACAAACGTAGAATCACGAAATTCAGTGAGTGCTAATTCGGTTTTTCTTTTCCACGCTAACATAACTTACGTAATTCTGTGTTCAATGGCTGCCGGATACACATGAGTGGGGTTTTTCTGCGAGGAATTATATAACTGCCATGATTATTACTTCAATTCAAAGAAATACACGCATGCGCACACTTACATGCACAAACAAACAAATATATATATATATATATATATATATATTTGTGGCTGTGTGGTAAGTAGCTTGCTAACCAACCACATGGTTCCGGGTTCAGTCCTACTGCGTGGCATCTTGGGCAAGTGTCTTCTGCTATAGCCCCGGGCCGACCAATGCCTTGTGAGTGGATTTGGTAGACGGAAACTGAAAGAAGCCTGTCGATTATATATATATATATATAATATATATATGTATGTATGTATGTATGTGTGTGTATGTGTTTGTGTGTGTGTGTGTGTGTGTCCCCCTAGCATTGCTTGACAACCGATGCTGGTGTGTTTATGTCCCCGTAACTTAGCGGTTCGGCAAAAGAGACCGATAGAATAAGTACTGGGCTTACTAAAGAATAAGTACCGGGGTCGAGTTGCTCGATTAAAGGCGGTGCTCCAGCATGGCCGCAGTCAAATGACTGAAACAAGTAAAAGAGTATATATATATATATATATATATATATTAATAGAGGTCACAAAAGTCACAGAAGGTACTGACTACTACCGCTTTTGCTTAAGATAAGAGTTAAACTAACTAAAGGCCATAAACGCACAGTCTTAAGTAACTGACAAAGGGTTAGGGTTTGGTTCTAAATGCTCATGAACCACCCCTCTAATGTACCCCTTCTCAATTTTCGTTTTCATTTTTGTAGTTGCTGTCAGGTACTAATACTCCTGGATACTTATAACTCTCATCCTTTCACTGATTTTAATGTCTGGCTATCTGGTAATTGGATACATTCTCTGTTAACTACGTCTCCCCTTCTCCTACCTAATATTGCATACTTAACTACGCAAAATGCCATGCCTATATCTTTGCTGAAGTGTCTTACAGTCTGTATTAAGGAATCTCTCTCTCTTTTTACTAAAAAGTTTCATATCATCCATGAAGAGCAAATGGTTGATTTTCCATTACTATTCCTGAACTGATGCCCTGCATTTGCCTTCCTTAATACTAAACTGAGGGTGATCAAACATAGAACAAATATTAAAGGGGACAGTGTGTCCCCTGGAAAATTCGTCTTTTGATATTAACTTTCCCTAACAGTGTGTCACCTGAGTAGAGATCTAATTTGCATTTCTTCATGCTAAAGCTAATTAATTCTCTTAAGTTGTCTGCATTTACTGAATATATCCAAACATTCATTTAAACATGAGTGTGGGATCATGTCATAGGCTTTTCTATAATCTATCCATGCTATTGTTTCATTTTTCTTTCTAGCTTTTACTTCATTTAGAATTGGTTTGTCTCTATATGGAAGCACTCCGTCGGTTACGACGATGAGGGTTCCGGTTGATCCGAATCAACGGAACAGCCTGCTCGTGAAATTAACGTGTAAGTGGCTGAGCACTCCACAGACACGTGTACCCATAACGTAGTTCTCGGGGATATTCAGCGTGACACAGAGAGTGACAAGGCCGTCCCTTTGAAATACAGGTACAACAGAAACAGGAAGTAAGAGTGAGAGAAAGTTTTGGTGAAAGAGTACAGCAGGGATCACCACCATCCCCTGTCGGAGCCTCGTGGAGCTTTTTTAGGTGTTTTCGCTCAATAAACACTCACAACGCCCGGTCTGGGAATCGAAACCGCGATCCTATGACCGCGAGTCCGCTGCCCTAACCACTGGGCCATAGCGTCTCCACTTTGTCTCTATATAATAGATCATGCGCTCCTCTAGCCTTCTTCCTGCAACCTTTCTCTTCTTCTGGCAGTAAATTCTGGTTGTTATGGTGCTCGTAAATGTTTTCTGAAAGCATTCCTGTTAACGTCTTCCACACTAATGGTAAGGAAGTGATCGGTCTATGTTTCCTAGCTATATTACCCTTGCTCTTATCCTTCATAATGAGCATTATCCTCCCTCTAGTCATACAATCTGGTATTATTCCTCCATTAAGGCAATCCTGAAATTGTTCCCTTAGCCTCCTCCTATGTAATCTACTGAATTTCTTTAGTCAGTACCCTAGAACTAGATCTGGTTCGGAGTCCCTACAATTCGGCATTTTTTAAACTCTTTACTCATTAATGCACTTGATAATCTTAGATCTGGCTGTTTCTCATTCATTTTCTTTAACCATACTGCATTTCCATTACGATTGACTGGTTTACTCCAAACCTTTTTAGCTTCCTCTGCATTAGATTTCTCATCTTGTTATCGTAGGGTAAGGGCAATACTCAAGACAGAGCTAAATGCAAGAAACAAGATAGAAGCAATCAATAATTTACCCATACAAATCGTGACTTAGAGTTTCAATATCATTTAGCCAATTACTGAAATATGTAACCTTGCGAGAAAAACACGAAAATTGCGCTGACAATACATAGAATGCACCACCCTAAGGCAGATATAGAACGACTTTACCTGCCAAGAAAATAGGGTGGCCGTGGACTTTTACAACTGGAACTAACAAATAAGATTGCTACAACTGGCCTAGACACCTACTTGAATATTAAAACTTGTCTTAAATCATGAAAACAAGAAAACATCATACTCAGTAACAAAACAAGTAAAGGAATGTCATATCTAAGGGAATTCCAAATGCAACAATTCCCAGAATTAGACGTACTGGAAACAAGTACAGGAAAACTAAGCGTATGAAAACCCGTGCTAAAACTGCTGCCTTAGATATTCTTACTGATAAATGGCAAGACATCCCTCTGAATGGCAAATACCGAAAGAGAGCCGATGTTGACAAAGCCCTTACCCATCAAGAGTTAGTGTCTTCTGGCTTAAAATCAGAAACAGAAGTGTTTATCATAGAAATCCAAGATCAATGCCTACCTACAAGGAGCTACCATGCTAACATTTTAAAGAACGGCAGTAGCCCAACATGTCACAAACACCAAAATGAAACCATTGATCATGTTGTCTCCATGTGCAGTATTCGTGCGGCATGATAGAGGCAGCACAATATATTCGCTGGGTAATTTGCAAAAACCTGGACTTGCCCCATGATAAAAACTGGGGGGAACACAAACCACCCCCAGTGCTTGAAAACGTTCACACCACACTCTTCTGGAACTTCACCGTTCAAACTGACAGAAAGATGGATGCGAATAGTCCAGACATTATATTGAAAGGCTTCAGACAAAAATCATGCCTTCTCATTGATATGGCTGTCCCAATCGATATAAACGTATCCGTCAAGACCTACCAAAACCTGAGCAAATGTAAAGATCTTGAAATAGAAATGTGGGGAGGGGACTAGTCGATTACATCGACCCCAGTACTCAACTGGTACTTAATTTAATGATCAGAATCATCATGTCCATCATCATCATCATCATCATCATCATCATCATCATCATCATCATCATCATCATCATCATCATCATCATCATCATCATCATCATCATCATCGTCATCAACAACAACATCGTCCTAATATAAGTACACGTTTGAAATCTGGGGAGGTGTGTTAATCGATTACATCAACCCCAGTGCACAACTGGTACATATTTCATTGAACCCGAAGAATCAAAGGTAAAAATCGATGTCGGCGAAATTTCAAGTGTGAACATCGAGTTCGAAAAAAAAAATCAAAGCATCGAATCATTTCATCCGGCATCCTAACGATTGGTATTTTCGATTTCTGCAGTTTCAATTCACTCGTTCCGGATTAGTATGGGGGGGGGGTGGATCTTAGAGTCAAAACAAAATAATAATTTTCAGGCGCAGGAGTGGCTGTGTGGTAAGTAGCTTGCTAACCAACCACATGGTTCCGGGTTCAGTCCCACTGCGTGGCATCTTGGGCAAGTGTCTTCTGCTATAGCCTCGGGCCGACCAATGCCTTGTGAGTGGATTTGGTACACGGAAACTGAAAGAAGCCTGTCGTATATATGTATATATATATATATGTGTGTGTGTGTGGTGTGTGTGTGTTTGTGTGTCTGTGCTTGTCCCCCCAACACCGCTTGACAATCGATGTAGGTGTGTTTACGTCCCCGTCACTTAGCGGTTCGGCAAAAGAGACCGATAGAATAAGCACTGGGCTTACAAAGAATAAGTCCCGGGGTCGATTTGCTCGACTAAAGGCGGTGCTCCAGCATGGCCGCAGTCAAAATGACTGAAACAAGTAAAAGAGAAAGAGTAAAAGAGTATATCAGTTAGTGAAATTATATTCAAGGCCGGTCGAAATACCCTTTTATATTTTGTATCATATTTAGACATTAGAGACATCTTGAAGTTTTTTACTGGATAATGTACAGTAGACGTCGGACAGGCACAAATATATTTTTAAAAAATAGTTTTCCGGAAAACACACACAAAGAAAGAAATATAAAGAAAAGGAAAAAAGCAAAACGTATTTTTAAAACTGACATCCAGTGTTTTAATTAGATGGGCGCAGGAGTGGCTGTGTGGTAAGTAGCTTGCTAACCAACCACATGGTTCCGGGTTCAGTCACACTGCGTGGCATCTTGGGCAAGTGTCTTCTGCTATAGCCCCGGGCCGACCAATGCCTTGTGAGTGGATTTGGTAGACGGAAACTGAAAGAAGCCTGTCGTATATATGTATATATATATATATATATATGTGTGTGTGTGTTTGTGTGTGTGTGTTTGTGTGTCTGTGTTTGTCCCCCCAGCATTGCTTGACAACCGATGCTGGTGTGTTTACGTTCCCGTAACTTAGCGGTTCAGCTAAGTACTGGCCTTACAAAGAATAAGTCCCGGGGTCGAGTTGCTCGACTAAAAGGCGGTGCTCCAGCATGGCCGCAGTCAAATGACTGAAACAAGTAAAAGAGAGTAAAAGAGAATGCGACCGACGAAACCCTCGATGCTAGTGTCCCTAAATGGCCGCTTTTCTATGACTGTAATCAGTAAAAAAAAAAAAACTAAGCTATTAGAAAACATAGTTATTTGTGAAGTTGAGTGAAAATTGGAAAAGCATCCAATATAAAATTGTTCCCTAATCCATGGGTTCTGAAGATTGTACAGAAAACGTTTCTGAATGAATCAAATTTTATTCATAAGCTGTTTCATGTAAGCCCTCTAACGGTACACAATCTATTTCGTTAATATTGTATCAAAATAAGGATTTCTTTTAGCTCTAAACAAAAATCGCTAATTTATTATTTTTTTTTCAAGGAGAGTTATAATTGAATAATGTGAACTGCACTCATATTCCGTTGCATTGGCAACGAGAGAATAGCATAGTTAAAAAGTAAAATGAAAACACGATCGGTAATTCTTAGAAGCAAAAGCAAAATGCATTACGTTTAATAAAATGTAGCAACATGCTGTGACAGCCTGCAAGATCTTTGAGACTATATTAAATTTTTACTCATCTTTTTGTTTCTTGCTACGGTGATATTTAATAATGTATTGTTATCCGAGGGCGAAACAAGTGGTGATGCCTTCTTTTTCCCTGTGAAGTCAGTAATATTTGTAATTATGATGAGATGGACGAAGCAAAATGGAAAACAGTCGTAATCAGGATATGTTAAAATGCAAATTTAATTCGGAAAATGCCGCTAATCTCATAATAATTTAATAGATTTAGGATAAGGAAAATTTTATTGGAAGGGAACAAACTGATAGAAGATTCTAGTCTAGCTATGTGGTAAGAAGTCTTGCTTTCCAGCCACATGGTTCCAGGTTCGCTCTCACTGCGTGGTACCCTGGACAAGTATCAAAGTGCTACGCAGTGGGACTGAACCCGAAACCACTTAGTTGGGAAGCAAGCTTCTTACCACATAGCCATGTCTGCACCTATACATACATACATCCATCCATACATACATACACACACACATACATACATACATACATACATACATACACATATACATACATACATACATACATACATACACTAAAGCTTGTAAATGTATTTGGTACGAAGGAAACTGAAAGAAGCCTGTCGAACACACACACACTACACACACCACACACACACATATATGTACATATGTGTGTGCGTGCGTGCGTGTGTGAGTATGTGTGGGTGTGTTTGTTCCTTTTGTTTGGGTGTGTTTGTATGTGTTTGTTCCTTTACCATTTGACAACCGGAGTTGGTCTGTTTACGTTCCCGAAACTTAGTAGTTCGGTAAAATTCATCGATAGAATAAATAACAGGCTTGAAAATTAAAAGCTGATGTCCAAGTCAACCCTTGAAGGCGGTGCTCCAGCATGACCGAAACGAGTAAAATATAAAAGGTAATGAGATATATAAAAT
>NC_043018.1:18152819-18155319 GCF_006345805.1 Octopus sinensis | reverse complement strand
CTGACGAAGGCTGGATGGTATATCAGCCGAAACTTTGTGTTAACAACAAACAAGATGAGGACAAATATCCATCGAATGTAAATAATGTAAATAATGTATTATTATTTGATTGAACGCCACGCATCCATTTTTAAGTGAGTTTCTCTTTTTGATACGACTCTGCTTCATACTGTTTTCTCCCCTATCCTTTTCTCTAATTCGCTTTTCTCCCATTCGCCGTTTTCTCTCTCTCTCTCTCTCTCTCTCTTCTTTCTTTGTTTGCTCTCTCTCTCGTTGCTCACACGTGACCATCGTCCAACTTTCTTTTCCCCACGTGATCATGTTTCTTTCCCTTCAGGACTGGACGTCTACTATATCTCTCTTCTATATTTTCTCTTTTCAAAGAAAATATTTCTCCAGCGTTTGTTAATTCACTCTCGTTCTGGCATAACCCCCTCCATGTTTGCTTTTGTTTGGTTTCCTTGTATGTGTCCACTGTCCTGCTCTTGTTCCCAACTTTAGCCCTCCATAAATCCAAAATTTTATTTTGGTATTTATGGGGGCATCTGATTTCGAAGATTCATATTGTCGTTCAATGCTCGAAATGAGGAGTAGATAGAAAACCGACAACTGATGAAGGGTCGTTCTTTATGTTACTTGTCCTGTTTTCCATTTGTTCCATTATTTGCGTATTAAACTCATTTGTTTTCGTATTTCATGCTTACTGTTGGGGATGTTCTGTATCCATATATGCATTATATGCATATACATACATACATACATACATACATACATACATACATACATATATATATATATATTTATATATATGTGTGTGTGTGTGTATATGCATATATATTATTTATTATATACGTATATATATATATATATATATATATATATATCACGTGATCACGTGACCGACCAGACCATCAGTTGTTTTACACATCGCTGGTCACAATACGTTCGCACTGTTTTAGCCTTCAAATGACACCACCCCGCTGGCTAAGCGAGCAGGCCAACATAAGAAAGAGAGAAAGAGTGGTGAAAGAGTACAGCAGGGATCACCACCCCCTGCCGGAGCCTCGTGGAGCTTTTCAGGTGTTTTTCGCTCAATAAACACTCACAACGCCCGGTCTGGGAATCGAAACCGCGATCCCATGACCGCGAGTCCGCTGCCCTAACCACTGGGCGATTGCGCCTCCACACACACACACACACACACACACACACACACATATATATATATATAATATATATTATATATATATATATAAGTATGCATATATCTATCTTCATGCACATAGGCGCACGCGCTTGTACCCGCGAACACATACACATACGCATATGCACATACACATACACGTACAGATATACTCGAAGGTTTGATAAAAAAAAAACCATCATTTTGAATAGGAAGCACCTAAACACTTAACATTGTTCGTTATTTATGTATAATTGAAACATTTCTAAATGTTAGAACTCGAAGCTTTTGGTAACAATTATTGCCAAATTAGAAGCCTTTCATATTTATCGGAAACCGAAGATCATTGATGTGAATTAACGAAATAGAAAAGCACGTTTCATATTTTCGATTGTAACAATGCACTATTATGGTTGGATAGAAAAGCTGGTATAATTGTACTGAGAGGCTGAAATTATCGAACAAATCAAAGTTGTCTCTGATACGAATAACATTCCGTACCGTTCTTGTTAAAATACTAAGGAATAAAGCTATATGAAATGATTGACGGGTAGCTGAGAAAAATGATCAGGCCAGAGTTAATATAGTTAATCTCCCGTTGATCCATCACCTCCTTTATCCTTTCATCCATCCATCCATCCACCCATCATTTCTGTATACTATTCACGACAGAGTTGTGACATTAGACTCGTCATTAGCATCCGGTCTGAAGAAAACATTATTAAATTTTCTGGCTGAATTCTCAAGTACAACCATCAATAACTATGGATATTATCCAGCCATCATCTTCTTACTTAGATTCAAGAATTTGTCTTGCAATTCTTCCCTGTGACATTCTTATAACATGTCCTGAGTAACGGAGCTGTAACTTCCCAACGCGGAGAAGTAGCGGCTCCACCTGGATAGACTGTCTGATCTTCGAGCCCCGAACCCTGTCGAGTAACGTCACTCTCTTGTTTATTGCCAGAAATTGGGAACTCTTTTAGGGAAGTCAATTTGATAGATATTTTATTGAGTTTAAGCATGTGTGAATCAATACTAGCTAGAAAGAGTTGATATGGGAGAGATTAAAGAGAGTTAATGCTGAGGAGCGAAAGAAGTGGAGACAAACTTCGCAAGTCGGGGCGATACACAAACACACACATTCAAATATTAATGAGAAGCAGCCCGAGGTATATATAGGACACACATGTACAAGGTATGTGTTTTGCCAGTCCGTGAGCGGGCTGCAATTTATAGATGTAACAGAATATCTTCTCGTCAATTCGCCTGATGTTAACACCTATAAATTCTAGCCTGCCCACGAACAAGTAAAAA
>NC_043018.1:18117819-18142819 GCF_006345805.1 Octopus sinensis | reverse complement strand
TTTTTATCGACCCCCGAAATGATGAAAGACAACATCGACCTCTTCAGAATTTGAACTCAGAATGTAAAGACAGTGTGTAACGATTCTTTCATCTCACCATCTTCTAAATAAATAGTCATAAAATAAAGGAGATAAATGATTTAAGAACGTTGAGATCAAAATAATTTAAGAGAAAGAAGCACTCCGTCGGTTACGACGATGAGGGTTCCGGTTGATCCGAATCAACGGAACAGCCCGCTCGTGAAATTTACGTGTAAGTGGCTGAGCACTCCACAGACACGTGCACCCTTAACGTAGTTCTCGGGGATATTCAGCATGACACAGAGAGTGACCAGGCCGGCCCTTTGAAATACAGGTACAACAGAAACAGGAAGTAAAAGTGAGAGAAAGTTGTGGTGAAAGAGTACAGCAGGGATCACCACCATCCCCTGCCGGAGCCTCGTGGAGCTTTTAGGTGTCGCTCAATAAACACTCACAACGCCCGGTCTGGGAATCGAAACCGCGATCCTATGACCGCGAGTCCGCTGCCCTAACCACTGGGCCATTGCGCCTCCACTCGATAAAGGAGATAAATGATTTAAGAAAGTTGAGATCAAAATAATGACGAAGGTTAAGTGAGGTGTATCGAAAGCCGCTAAACAGTATCTAAGCGTATAAATGCAATATTGAAGTTGTTGAGTATACAGTCAGACAAATAATTATATTCATTAATTACTATCGATAGTATAACTACTTTAATTGATATTAAGGAGAAACGTCTCTTGTCAATAGAAATATGGAAAATTAGACAAGCACCTGAATATCATACAAATATTCTTAAATTGTCAACTCCGGCGATCAAAATATAATTTGCCTAATTTTGGTCTAAGTGTGTGCGCAGATATATGTGTGTTCACGAATGGCATGTAATCAAACACATACACACATACAAATACAAGCACAGACACGCGCATGCACACACACACACACGCACACACACACACACACACACACACAAGGACTCACACTCACATGTATACACACATATTTACTCGTCCACAGACACGCGTACACTTAACGAGGTTCTCAAGGAGATTCAGCGTCACACGCGGAATATGACAAGGATAGCCTACTGATCCATTGCACAAGTGTTTTTGCCAGCTGGCCAGACTGGAGCAATGTGAAATAAAGAGTCTTGCTCAAGGAGACAACGCACCGCTGATTGCGATTTGAGCGCACTAACCACTAAGCCACGCGCCTTCCCTATATATATATATATATATATACACGTTTATATATATATATATATACGTGTATATATATATATATGTATATGTATATATATATGTATATGTATATATATATATGTGTGTGTGTGTGTGTGTGTTTATGTATGTATGTATATATATATATAAGCAGACAATTATGTTTCACTGAGAGTACATAATTGAATTACTTCAACAGCTATCTCATTAAGAATATTAAGATATTAATAATAAGCATAATTAATTCCATAATACGTAATTAAGATGCATATAAATGAATTAAAATAATCTAAATTAACACTAATATTTATATTATACTATCCTGAATATTACAGACTATGCTAATCGTTAAATACGTGTAAGCTTTTCCACTTGGATTTAATGCATTGTCATAAGGTGTTTCGTTTAAACGACCCAGTATTGAGTACTTAATTACTGTAGATATATTGTTTGACGCTTTATATGACAGTTGTTTTTCTCCCCCTCTCTCTCAGTACATATAATAATAATAATAATAATAATATAATAATAATAATAATAATAATAACTTCTGATCTTAACTAATTGGAAGTGTTATCATGTACATTGTTTTGTCTTGGTATAAAAGATGGGCTACAGCAAATATTCTGCTCAATACCACAGATTTGCTTGTCAGTTGTTTGACCTTAACCAGTTGAGCATGTCCCTTAGTGGCTGACGATATGTGCATCTCTGATCACGAGCAGAAGTAGTGGGGGAGCATCATAGCCATGTGTTGAGAGGGATTCTTTGGGGTTTGAATAGTTCACCTTTGGAAACATGGGTGGTTCTTTCAACATCCTTAAACAACCCTTATTCAGGGACCTTTTTAGCGGGATGAGCTACTCAACCTGAAGAAAATTCTAACCGGGCCCAACCTGCAAGGTCATGCGCTGTTAATCTTGATATGAGATCACCATGTCGCGCACATATGGTTGTGATGCATGTGCCTGGTGTACCCTTATCAGACGGGTAGTCATGATGAGTATATTGGGCTTCGTATATTTTACCTCACTCAATAATAATAATAATAATAATAATAATAATATAATAATAATAATAATAATAAATAACCTGATGCAGTTCCAGGCAGTGGCTCTCATGACTTCTGATCTTAACTGATTGGAAGTGTTATCATGCACATCGTTTTGTCTTGGTATAAAAGATGGGCTACAGCAAATATCCTGCTCAATACCACAGATTTGCTTGTCGGTTGTTTGACCTTAACCAGTTGAGCATTCAGCATTCCTGTTTCTAAAGAAATTCCGCACCACATCAGGGAAGGCATTCCAAACTCTAGCCTCCACCGCACATATTCTTGTAACAAAATGTGGATTCCTGAGGAGTGTTCTTATTTGAGGTCCATCAAATATTCCTACCTTATTCTTCTCGTTACTGAGACTTGGAAAGGTTGTACATATATATCTGAAGCAGTCTCTACTGTGATCAAGGGCTTTGATGAATTGCTACATCACACCAAGTTTCAACACGGGTTTTATTCTAGACTGCAAGTGTTATTTGAACGTAAGCATGATACACCTTGACAAAGTTATTAATGTTGTGCCTTTGAGCCTGTGGAGTGAAGGGATCTTTTCACTTTGACCGCCAGATTTAAAAAATAATTTTTTGTAACCAAACACTTTTAAACTTCGTATACTGGTAGAATGTGTCACATAAAACATCTTTTTCTCTTGGCGTTCTTGAGAAAATTTCGTAGTTTGTTGTTAAATTTCTCGTATTTCGGCAATTTCAAACAATCAATGACGTCTATTGAGGTGAATAAATCCGAGTGAAGTCTATTGAGGTGAAAAGATCCGAGTGAAGTTTCCACAGATGTAACAGAAGATATCGGGGCCATTACAACATGCGCTTCTTTTTGATATCCATAACTACATCACACCTGAAAAAATGAGGAAGTATTTTAAAGCAAAATTCAGTTTGAACATATTATTTAAAATCAGCACGACAATCCAGCCAAAATTCTCTCAAGTAGTGGTGTAAAGTTAACATTTGGTATGTTCCAGGTAAATACAGGTATATACCGATGGCACAAACACGTTAGTCTCAAACAGCTCTAAGGCTTTATGCCAGAAAATAAAAGTTTTAATTTGTTGACCAGTGTTATCTTTTGTTAACGGAATACATTTTCGAAAACTTGGTTATTGCCACTATATTTTGTGGTCCACATAAATCTCTTTGACAAGGTTTCCAACAATACTGTCCCCTTGAACGTGTCTTTTCCTCGTCTATATATATTTTTTTCTGAAATGCGTGGTATCTATATTTTAAGGTAGCACATCTTAATCAAAGTTATTTCCTCATTTAATTGCTATCTTCTATCGTCAAAATATGAGTGTAACAACTATTAATTTAATAACTATATCATAGATCTTCCATTTATCTTTCTTTTACATGTTTCAGTCGCTGCGGCTATGCTGGGGCATCGTCATGAAGTGTTTTAGCCAAAAAAACGTCCCCAGGACTAATTTTTTTTAGCCTGGTACTTATTCTATAGGTGACATTTGCCCAACCGGTAAGTTACGGGAACGCAAATACACGGGCACAAACGCATACACACATATGCATTTCACCAAATCTATATGTATATATATATATATATATATACAAGACAGATGTCTTTCCATTTCCGTCTACCAAGATCTCACACAAAGGCTTCGTCGGCCCGGGGCTACAGAAAAAGACACTTACCCAAGGTGCCACACAAGGGATTGAACCTGGAACCATGTAGTTGGGAAGCAAGGTTCTTAGCCTGCGTCCAAAATGCAGAATAAATTTAATTCTCAGCAAATTGAAATTAATAATTATCAAAATTTTCAGGGTTAATTTTTTTAAAACTTAAAATTATGACTATTCTCTAATATTGCGTTTTCAGGTAAATTTATTCAAATTCCAAAAATGATGGACGAAGTTTATGGAAGAGAAATAGAGCCTCAAAAACAATAAAATATTACGATAAAACATTATTTTCGTGTTAATTAAAATAATATTGGAAAAGATTAAAATAAATTGGGGAGGGTGAATGAATTGCTCTACCAACCCAATACGTAAAATGAAATTATGATTTTTTTTCTGGAGAACAAACAAAAAAAAGAATGAAAACAGACTACAAATTAAGGTTGCAGCACCGGGGATTCGGCAAGAAAAAATGTTGATAAAGTTCCTTCTCTTAGGTTATCAGAATATTGATGATTCTCTACAGGGCCTATATATTGATCAATCGATCTGTAGAGGACTCAAATATCTACCCATCGATCAACTACTTTATGTATATTGTATATAAAGCGTTTTCAACATCAAGGGAAGGAAGGCATCTCAAATCTCAAAAATTGCCTTTATGGTGACATAACCAGATGTTTATACACACACACACACACACACGCATGCAGTATGTATGTATGTATTTTTGTATATATGTGCGTGTATATTTATATATGCATATATATGCATATATACATATATACATAATATATATACATATTTTTTGTATGTGTATCGTATGTGTACCGTAACAGTTTAGTAAAAACCCATTGGTTTCATATCTAGCGTGAACTAGACGTCTCTTCAGTTTCTCTAAACGATAACTGTTCTCTGTGAAGAATGTAACTTTTATTCGTAATTTTCACTCGTATTCTCTTTAAATTTTTTTTCTTAAATGTTTATTCCTTGAATTTTTATTCCTTAAATTTTTACTCCTTAAATTTTTAATATTCAATTATTATTTTTATTCATTATTTGTATTTCTATTCATTTGTATATGTTAAGTAAGATTATAATGAAGATATAGAGTATCATGGAGGTATGTAAGAGGTAGGGGTAGTGAAAAATGTTGAGGAATCCAGACCTGAAGATTGAGAGTATGCCGACCCGATTAAGTATTGAAACTAGATACCTTGTATCTAATCAATACCGACGTACCTCCTCGAAACACGTGTAGTCATATAAACGGAACAAATATGGGATTCAGAATAGATATAGTTAGTATAAGATTTAATATCGTTAGTATAAGATTTAATATCGTTAGTATAAGATTTAACTTTTTATTGAGTCGGGTATAAAATCTTTCAGTATTGATTGAATGTTTTGGGTTCAAACTTTTCCGATTCACACTCTTTCTATTTAAACTTTGCATTTCTTGTTTTATGGATCTAAACAAAGGACACAAGCATTGATGTAGGTCATTAAAATATTGCCTTCAAACATAACCTGTCAATGGGGTTATATCTGAAAACTAAAAGTAATGCTTGTATATGACCTTTAGATAAATATTTTATATTAATAGTATCCGGTCTTGACAAGTCATTATAATTCCAAAACTGAAATACATTCAATTTCATGTTTAATACATTAACGAGGAAAAGTTCTTATGCGATGGCTGGTAATGAAATATAACGTAATGGCAATATTGCCGAAGAAGCCAGTCTTGTAATAAAAAGTAGAAAATGTCAAGTTAGGTATGAAACAAAATTGCTTAAAAAGTTATCAAGTCACTTTTAATAACTAATATATATTTAGATATTCGAATAGAATAGCTTCATACACACATACGCACACGTATATGTATGTGTGTGTTTGTTAGTGAGTGTGTGTCTGTATGTGTGCATATATGTCTGTGTGTGTATGTGTGTGTGTATGTTGCCATGCTACAGAAGTTGGTTCTTGACTCTTACATAATTCTTCTCGGTATAAATGTACGACGTAGAGAAAAACGGAAAAAATCCTCACCAGCAACGCTCAGTTATTATTACAACTTCCCTCACCCCAAAATTTCTTTACGTTCTGAGTTCAAATTCCGTAGAGGTCGACTTTGCTTTCATCCTTTCGGGGTTGATAAAGTAAGTACCAGTGAAGTATTGCGGTCGATCTAATCGACTAGCACCCTCCCGAAAAGCTTCGCGCCTTGTGCCTAGAGTAGAAAAGACATTACTATTATTATTATTATTATTATTATTATTATTATTATTATTGTTATTATTATTATTATTATTATTATTATTATTATATTATTATTATAATTATTATTATCATTATTATTATTATTGTTTTTGCTGTTGTTGTTGTTGTTTTTATCGTTGTTATTATTATTATATGTTTGACGTTTGCTTTACATCTGTACAAGTTGGCTTCATGTCTTATCCAGAGACATTAAGAGACAACAAGCTAGAAGTTCATGATGGTGTCATGCTGGGGGCGTTATACATTTGCTTTTGTACAAAGAATTGTTCTAGAGAATGTTTAAAGAAAGCATAAGAAAATTATAAGTTTATCTTAAAAACTGAGATTATATAGACACTATTTTACGTAGAATACGGGTAGTTCCTATGACTTAAAAACTGAGATTATATAGACAGTATTTTACGTAGAATACGGGTAGTTCCTATGACTTATAAACTGAGATTATATAGACAGCATTTTACGTAGAATACGGGTAGTTCCTATGAACACTATCTTTTGAATTTCTACCATTTTGGGGTTTTGCTGGTATCTATACTAGGTAGGAATCAGTCCCTCTTGCTATCATTCCTAGGGCACCTATGACAACAGGTATTGTTTTAGTCTTGAGGTTCCACATTTTGCCAATTTCTATTTCAAGATCTTTATACTTGCTCAGGTTTTGGTAGGTCTTAACAGATACATTTATGTCGATTGGGACAGTCATATCAATGAGAAGGCATGATTTTTGTCTGAAATCTTTCAATATGTCTGGCCTATTCGCTCCTATCTTTCTGTCAGTTTGAATGGTGAAGCTCCAGAGGAGAGTGAGATGTGATCATTTTTAAGCACTGGGGGTGGTTTGTGTTCCCACCAGTATTTATCATAGGACTGGTCCAGGTTATTGCAAATTACCCAGTGAACATACAGTGCTGCCCTCTCATACCTGTTGAAATATTCTGTTGGCGCGAGAAGACTGCACATGATCAGTAGTTTCATTTTGTTGTTCATACACGATATGTTGGGCTACTGCCGTTCTTTAATATGTTTTCCTTGTAGTTTCTTGTAGGTAGGCATTGATCTTGGGCTGTAATGATAAACCCTTCTGTTTCTGATTTTAAGCCAGAATACACTAACCATTGATGGGTAAGGGATTTATCAATATTGTCACTATTGGCTCTCTTTGGGTATTTGCCATTCAGAGGTTTTTCTTGACATTTATCAGTAAGAATATCTAAGGCAGCAGTTTTAGCATGGGTTTTCATACGCTTAGCTTTTTCTGTGCTTGTTTCCAGTACGTCTAATTCTGGGATTTGTTGCATTTGGAATTCACTTAAATATGATATTCCTTTGCTTGTTTTGTTACTGAGTATGATGAATTCTTCCCCATGGCTTTGAAATAAGTTTTAACATCCAGTCATCTAAAACTTAATATCCAGTCATCCTATTATTATTCTTGAGTGAGAGAGCAGTGCATGCTATCAAAATGACACTGAGGTAAAGTATACGAAGCCCAGTATACCCATCATGACTACCCGTCTGATTAGGGTACACCAAGCACATGAATCATATGTGCGCGACATGGTGATCTCATATGAAAATAAACAGCGCATGATCTTGCAGGTGGGGCCCAGTTAGAATTTTCTTCAGGTCGAATAGCCCATCCCCTCAAAAGGTCCTTGAATAAGGGTTGTTTAAAGATGTTGAACGAAACACCCATGCTTTCAAAGGTGATTTATTCAAACCCCAAAGAACTTACGCAGTTTAAGGCATTCGATAATCCATGGGTGTGAGACCAGTTTGATTATTATTATTTTATTATTATTATTATTATTATTATTATTATTATTATTATTATTATTATTATTATTATTATTATTATTATTTATCATTATTATCATCCTCATTATTATTATTATTATTATTATTATTATTATTATTATTATTATTATTATTATTATTATTATTATTATATTCTGAGTTCAAATTCCGTCGAGGTCGACTTTGCCTTCGTTTCGTGGTCGATTAAATAAGTAGCAGTTTCGCACTGGTGTCGATGTAATCGACTTAATTCCTTCCCCCAAATTCGAGGCCTTGTGCGTCCAGTAGAAATGACTATTATTTATTTATTTATTTATTATTGTTACTATTATTACTACTGTGGTTATTGATGTGGTTGTTGTTGTTACTGTTATTTTATTTTATTAAGCTGTAACTACACATGAAATTACATCTGTATGTAGATAGAGCGCATCAATTTCTCCATTTAATTGACTCGGTTTGTTTTGGTATTAGAGTCTCCTCCAGGTGTTCAACCGTGAAATGTTTTATTCCAAAGCTTTAGTTGAAAACAAATTGTTATGTGAAGTCGCCTATGAAATAATAATTGGATTTCTATTTTTTCGTAACTCCCTGTGGCAGTTTATAAGGTGAATAGCGGTGTTACTGTTGATTGATATATCGTAACCACATGGTACATATAATTGTATTATGAGACAACTTACTATTTTCCAGAGGACAACCAATGTATGTAAATATGCTGCAACATAGCAAAAAATAAAATAAGAAAAAATACGAACTATAAAATAGACAATGAAGGTGAAGAAAACTGTAATTTTTATATTCAACGATCAAGTAAGTATAAGGTGGATCCCAGGTGAGATAAGTGATAATATAAAATGATTTTGAATATGTATCCATTAATGACAAGATTAAGTTAGAATGATGCCAAGTCAGGGCAATAACGTGCACGTTAATGGTCGCTAGAACATTGGACGAATCATTGTTTCGTGGTAATTGTATTCTTTTCTTAGAGAAGTTAAGTTGTAGAATTATATACCCACATATATACATGCATACATATACGCCTACATACATACATGCATACATACATGCATACATACAAACATACATATATACATACACATACGCATGCACACACACATATATGCTGTAAATACATTTTTGTTGTTATGAAGTAATGGAATTTGCTTTCGTATTGGGTATATTTTCTAAGGATGACATAATTGACACAATATTCAGGCAAAATTTTTGTTCCGCATTTACTTACACACACGGTTGCATTAATACATATATATGCTTGTTTGTATGTGTATATATATATATATATATATATATATATATATATATATATATATATATATATAATGCGCATTTCTGTTTAAAGATATGTTCATGATATATATGTACATCTATGCGAATACGCACGTATACGTACATACATATAAACACATACACACACATATAATAGTTTTCTCTTATGTCCATTCTTCCATCATATGGTATTGCAAAGTCCTGTTACTTTACAGTTTTAGTATTTGTTTTTGTCCTCTACAATCATATCTGGCGTCTTTGCTTCAATAGTTTTGCTTAATCTCTACGGAGAAATCCTGTCACTACTATCCTTCAACACAACCTGGATCTCTTGATACTACCTTTTCTGTCACTTAGAATTTACAAGCTTGTTTATCACCGAGTCTCACTCCATGGTTATACCCGCATTTATAATCGTTTTGTGCTAATTTTTGCACCCACGAAATGCTTAATACTTTAGTCCTCTTTTCCACACATTTTGCGTTTGCTCTCTGTCTGACGTTTCAAGTTTCTGTCAGATACAACTAACGCCCCTTACTTCCCAAATGAATTGGTTTTGTTATTCCTTCTCTTCCTAGTTATTTGTTTTGTCCTTTTCCTTTCTGTTCTTCAATTCTTTCACTGTTTCAATTTACAAATTGTACAAGTTTCATTTTCTACGTATATATTTCCTTTTGGAATTTAATGCAGCGGAAAAACACGGGAGATGAAATTTGGCTAGTATACATTGGTAATATCGATACGGGTGGAGATGGGGGTCAGGTATTGTGAAATACAGACTATCCAATCCAAAAGATGAGGCGGCTCTGGGGATGAAGGTCATGCTACAATTTGGAACTAAATCGCTAAAATTACACAGCAGTGGAACTGTATTATAGGTCTTCCTTGAGGTTGTCAGTAACTGACTACATCAGCAAAACTGTTTGCTGAGCGTTATTAATGCCATTTCATTCTAAAATGGCACTGCTATGAGGAGGAAAGAAAAGTTTTGGATAAGGTCAACGAGGAGAAAGGGGCGATAATATCAAAGGTAGCAGCCATGAATTGTTTAAATATCTAAATTATATAAGAGTGGATATACATTTATTTGAATTAACCCAAGTTTATTAATATTTCTGTTTCATCAACATCATACGAAGTGAAAAGGATGAAAGGAAAAGATTATGCTGTATGTAACTTTATGCCTTACCGCCTCATTTTCCTTATTCTGTCATTCTTATTTCTTTTGCGTATATATATATATAAATATATACACCGCCTCATTCCCCTCATTCTGTCATTCTTATTTCTTTTGCGTAATCTCTCTTTAATGAGGTACGCTATGAAAGAGAACGTATGTATAAAGATAAAATATTTTTGTGCGTATATTCGTTATATTTGTGACAATATAAAATATTACAAGTAAATAATAGCGATGTGGTGGAGGTGCATGGCTTAGTGGTTAGAGTGTTGCATTCATGATCGTAAGATTGTGGTATCGATTCTTGGAACAGGCGATTCGTTGTGTTTTTGTGCAAAACACTTAATTTCTCATAACTCCAGATCTCTAAGTCGGCAAAAATGTGTAATCCTTCAAAAAACCAGGTCCTGTCCCGGAGGAAAATATATACACCACAGAATTCGAGAAACTAACCTCATGAGCATATGGTTCGGGAATGACCTTTATTCCATTTTGTTCCTGAATAGTGATGGGACGACAATAAACGTCACTCGATGTAATGGAATCTCAGGTCTACGGGAATTTGGGTAACTCCGTAGTTTGTTAGCCCGTTACATGCTGAGAAGTCGATTAAATCCATCTAAATAATGATTAGTATTTTATCTTATCATCTTCGGCGGGATGGATGTGAATATTGCTGCGACGAGGTTCTAACTGACGATTTTAAGATCGGCAACATATACAACAAATACATATACAGCAAACACCGAGGTTCAAATGGCTCTACCAAACTGCTACTTTTCATCTCATTCATATCTGAGTGATATATCGTATCAGAATATGAATCTAAATTGTTTATAAGGAAACGTTGCGGTGCTGTAGAAGCGTATCTGAAAGATATCCTCCCTTTAGCCGATTTAATAAAGAGAAATGTTGAACGAGAGAATACTTTCTTTATTATCTCAACACCATTTTCTGCCAGTTGCTTTAGTTGTCATTTCATTTAATATTAAAACCAATGAAATGGGGCTATGAACATATAAAAACCTAATTTCATAACTTGCAGCAATTCGATTTTATCCAACAGTTATGCCTTTGTCCACTTTCAGATACATACACAATACATAATATTATATGCGATATTATCTAAAATTATAGTATAGCAGAAAATGGAATTGAAAACATTCCGATTGAATAATATTAATATGAGGAAATAAAATTTATAGATACTCTGGGGAGTCTTGGCTAGGAAGACGTAAATTTCCGGTGATTTAATTTCGAAGGTGCAATTTCTAATCTCGATTGATTCCGGTTCAAATACGCTGACAAAACCCGTGGGAAAATCATGAAGGTAACAATTCTGTTCTTCGGTATTGACTAAAAATAATTGATATTTCTGTCTAGACGTACGAAACTATTTTAAACTTTGTAATATTATTTAATAAGTTTTTTTATAATAAATACATGGAGGGCTCGTCTAGGAATTCGTAAAACATGTCAGGGTGCTATGGAAAAGCAAATAAAAATCAAAACGACCAAACACTTAACGTAATGAAATCGTAGACACATTATACGCGAACGAAATTGTGGAATGGTGGCGGCGACCCTGGCACTAGACAGCAGCAACAACAACAACGACAGCAACAACAACAGCATCAACAACAACACCACATAGCAGAAGTGCCATCAAATTCACCAAAACAAAATTACTTATATAATATATTTCAATATGTTTAATTTTTTTTTGTTTAGAATTTAAATGATTTGTATATAATACGACTCTTTGCATTAAGAATTACATCATCCGAGCCCTGAGATATTTTGAAATTCTACCACCCAACTGTCACTTAATAATCCTCTAATGACAGAAGATAGTTAATTATTATTATTATTATTATTATTATTATTATTATTATTATTATATTATTATTATTATTATTATTATTATTATTATTGAGTGAGAGAGCAGTGCATGCCATCAAAGTGACACTGGGGTAAAATATACGAAGCCCAATATACCCATCATGACTACCCGTCTGATAAAGATACACCAGGCACATGCATCACAACCATATGTGCGCGACATGGTGATCTCATATCAAGATAAACAGCACATGACCTTGCAGGTGGAGCCCAGTTAGAATTTTCTTCAGATCGAGTAACCCATCCCGCTCAAACGGTCCCTGAATAAGGGTTGTTTAAGGATGTTGAAAGAACCACCCATGTTTCCAGAGGTGAACTATTCAAACCCCAAAGAATCCCTCTCAACACATGGCTATGATGCTCCCTGACTACTTCTGCTCGTGATCAGAGATGCACATATCGTCAGCCACTAAGGGACATGCTCAACTGGTTAAGGTCAAACAACTGACAAGCAAATCTGTGGTATTGAGCAGAATATTTGCTGTACCCATCTTTTATACCAAGTATTATTATTATTATTATTATTATTATTATTATTATTATTATTGTTATTGTTGTTGTTGTTGTTGTTGTTGTTGTTGTTACTATTATTGTTCCTTCGTAGCACAGTGTAGGTAAAATGCACCGGAGTCTTTAGTCATCTGTCAAGTCATAACGAGGACATCAGACAGATAATACTTTCCTTAAGATGCTTGCTATGCCCTGTAAGGCTGCTTTTTGCTAGACATCAATCTTGCATGGGATTTCCAGTTGGCTTAAGAAGTCTTGAAGTTTCAAAGGAATTGAGCCCAACGCTCTGATCACCACTGGTATCACTTTTACATCAACCTCTCGCATTCCATACAGTCTTGCCACTTCCACTTTCAGTTCGGAGTACTTGCTGATTTTTTCAACCTTTTTACTCAAAAAATTCATGTCATTTAGTGTAGCTACATCAATGATCTGACAGTATTTATCTTTCTTATTCAATATGGCAATATCCGGCTAACGGTGTTCGATTACACGATCCGTCTGCAAACCATACTCCCAGAGTATATTTACTTTTCCATGATGCTGCATAACTTTACTTGGTACATGCTTATACCAGTTCTCTGTTACTTCATATTGATATTTACGGCATAAGAGCCAAGGAAGTTACACGCACACTTTATCGTGGCGGCGCTTGTATTCTTTTTGTGCAAGGCTCTCACATCCACAACCCCACGAGAGCCACTGCCTGGTACTGCATGAGAGCAAATTATTATTATTATTATTGTTGTTGTTGTTGTTGGTGTTGTTGTTGTTATTATTATTAATATTATTATTATTATTATTGTTATTATTATTATTATTATTGAACGTAGAATTATGAGTGAATGCACTCATAATTCTTTGGCGATTTGATAATATCTTTCTGTTTTTGCCAGTCAAAGTGAAAACATTTTTTCCTTCGAATTCTTCACAATCAGCTTGTCTTAGTTCAACTATTTACAATCAGTTCTTTCCAACTTATCGGAGTCTACCCCATACCGGGGTAGACATAATGTCGGTTCTTTTGTTTATAATTATTTTATTTCTCCATCTCTGTGTAGATTCGTGCTAAGATGGCGTCTTCTAGATACGAGACCCAAAGAATATCAACAATGAACAAAATAGCATAGTTCACAAACAGAGAACAAATATATATGAAAAAGACTATATCAATTTTATTGTAAAGCGAGATATTAATCTTGAACATGAACAAAAAGCAAATAATTTAACAGCTAAAAACGCTAGCATGACTAGCCCGAGGTGGTAATATTTTCATCGTCAGCACCAAATACAACAATGCTAACAACAACAGCAACATCAACAGCAGCACTAAAATGCACACACACACTTCAGGAAACAAAAAATATTTCCCGTACCTCGCGTGCTAATTGAAGCTTCACTAGCAGCGAAAGCGCTACAAAATTTCTGAATGCAAGCTCTTTCTACAAGAAAGGATTTTTCGGATAATAAATTAGGAATTATAGTATGGAAGATACATATTAGTAATTGAAGAACAGAAAAAAAACCTATTGACATCACTTATATATTATTTAGTGTCAAAATTGTCGTCGCATTAATTGCAACCTGGTTACTGGCAATATTCTACTCAAAGTAAAGATTAATGTAACACTTTGATGTATTTTAAGAAGAATTTCTCATAATGATTCCGTGCAGATTGAATAGGAAATGGCTCCATAATTACGTGGAAGTTAATTATATAAAGAAAAACTGACACCAATTATCGTTAAAGAGTTTATCTCCATGCTCAACTTTCGCTCCTCAATATAGGTCTGTTGAACGTCTGGATTAATTAACATCTGGCTGTAAAGATATACGGTACAGCACATGAATAACCATACCTGGTATATAATAGCAACAAGGTATATATATATATATATATATAGATATATATATATATATATATATATATACACGTCTTGTTGCCACTATATTAAACTGTCGTGTGTTCAGATTTCGCCAATTATTTGCAATAGCCCATTCTTTTGCTAGAACTATCGTATCTCCAGTTGCTTCAGATGCCAAGATAACAAAAATTGTCAAAGTGTAGTACAACGGTTTTACTATGGAATGGTGAAACTATTTTTCCGTTTTCTGAAAAAGCAACGTCTCTAAGCAAAATAATGCTCAACTGGTCCTTATTTTATTGACCCCGAAAGGATGAAAGATAAATTCGACCGCATTGAATCCTTGCACCCCACAGGATTTTGCATTCTGCATGCTCGTTGGTTCCTGGGGTTTGCTCATACCACGTCTTTTTTCTTTGTAGTCCCTGATTTCCACAAAGCTCCCAAAGGATCATTCTTGTTTACTCTCATCCTTTCAGGGCCGATAAATTAAGTACCACAAAAAAAACCGAGGTCGATGCAATCGACTAATCCACCCCTTCCCCAATTCAGGTCTTGTGCCTATAGTAAAAGCTATTATTATTATTATTATTATGAACAGATTTTCACTAAATTTGGTAGAAATGTTTATTGGGTTCTCGAAATGATGCACCTTTGTTTTGATTATCTTTAAATTTTTTTTTTTTAAATCGAACTTAAAAGTGGTCGTATTTTGCTCACTTCCTTTTTCATATGAATCGACACTCGTCCGCGTGTGAATGGATCATGGTGTACTTATGCACGTAGACACGTATGGATGCAGACATACTTGGATAGTGTGTACCTGTGTGTGTGTGTGTGTGTGTGTGTGTGTGTGTGTGTGTGTGCAAGCAAAATGCATTTCATGATAAAACTATTTTAGAATTTTCTACCTTGTTTTATTTTCCTTATACATATCAACTCGTGTGTTACTTTTCAACCTTCTACATATGTGTGTATGTATGTATGTATGTATGTATGTATGTATGTATGTATATATATATATAATATATATATATATATATATATATATACATATATATATATATATATATATATATATAGATATATATATATATATATATAATATATATATATATATATATATATATATATATATATATATATATATATATATATATATAATATATATATATATATATATATATATATATTATATATATATATATATATATGTGTGTGTGTGTGGAGGCGCATGGCCCAGTGGTTAGGACAGCGGACTCGCGGTCATAGGATCGCGGTTTCGATTCCCAGACCGGGCGTTGTGAGTGTTTATTGAGCGAAAACACCTAAAAAAGTTCCACGAGGCTCCGGCAGCGGATGGTGGTGATCCCTGCTGTACTCTTTCACCACAACTTTCTCTCACTCTTACTTCCTGTTTCTGTTGTACCTGTATTTCAAAGGGCCGGCCTTGTCACTCTCTGTGTCACGCTGAATATCCCCGAGAACTACGTTAAGGGTACACGTGTCTGTGGAGTGCTCAGCCACTTACACGTTAATTTCACGAGCAGGCTGTTCCGTTGATTCGGAACAACCGGAACCCTCGTCGTCGTAACCGACGGAGTGCTTCCAATATATATATATATATATATATATATAATATATATATATATATGTACATACCTACATTCCAACTAGAAATAACTGTGAGTCGAGTGTCTAACGTAAATGTCCAGTTATCAGGTGCAAGTTACCACTTATGTTTGTTTTCATCTGTATTGTGTCTTCAATTGCGCAAAATATTTTCAAAATATTTTCAAAATAGAAATTCTATTAGAAATGGAGGCTTAGAAAATAAGTGGAGTGTTAAGCAAAACAATTATAAGAAATGAGCTCAGAGAAATATTTTACTGCATTGAATACTGACTGTACTGACATTCGCGCTTGTCAGCTTGAACGCATAATTCATTATGCTAAATTAATTTTAGTGACCTTTATACTGAATTTCAGGTATAATCCTTTACAAAATTTATAAGAATTGGTTTTCAGAATTGTCTCAAAGTTTGTAACTTAAAACGATGTTGAAATATGTAAAGAAACCAATTATATAAACAAATAATACAGAGAGGCGCAATGGCCCAGTGGTTAGGGCAGCGGACTTGCGGTCGGAGGATCGCGGTTTCGATTCCCAGACCGGGCGTTGTGTGTGTTTATTGAGCGAAAACACCTAAAAGCTCCACGAGGCTCCGGCAGGGGATGGTGGTGATCCTGCTGTACTCTTTCACCACAACTTTCTCTCACTCTTACTTCCTGTTTCTGTTGTACCTGTATTTCAAAGGGCCGGCCTTGTCACTCTCTGTGTCACGCTGAATATCCCCGAGAACTACGTTAAGGGTACACGTGTCTGTGGAGTGCTCAGCCACTTACACGTTAATTTCACGAGCAGGCTGTTCCGTTGATTCGGAACAACCGGAACCCTCGTCGTCGTAACCGACGGAGTGCTTCCAATATATATATATATATATATATATATTATATATATATTATATATATATATATGTACATACCTACATTCCAACTAGAAATAACTGTGAGTCGAGTGTCTAACGTAAATGTCCAGTTATCAGGTGCAAGTTACCACTTATGTTTGTTTTCATCTGTATTGGTCTTCAATTGCGCAAAATATTTTCAAAATATTTTCAAAATAGAAATTCTATTAGAAATGGAGGCTTAGAAAATAAGTGGAGTGTTAAGCAAAACAATTATAAGAAATGAGCTCAGAGAAATATTTTACTGCATTGAATACTGACTGTACTGACATTCGCGCTTGTCAGCTTGAACGCATAATTCATTATGCTAAATTAATTTTAGTGACCTTTATACTGAATTTCAGGTATAATCCTTTACAAAATTTATAAGAATTGGTTTTCAGAATTGTCTCAAAGTTTGTAACTTAAAACGATGTTGAAATATGTAAAGAAACCAATTATATAAACAAATAATACAGAGAGGCGCAATGGCCCAGTGGTTAGGGCAGCGGACTTGCGGTCGGAGGATCGCGGTTTCGATTCCCAGACCGGGCGTTGTGTGTGTTTATTGAGCGAAAACACCTAAAAGCTCCACGAGGCTCCGGCAGGGGATGGTGGTGATCCCTGCTGTACTCTTTCACCACTCTAAAGGCGGTGCCCCAGCATGGCCGCAGTCAAATGACTGAAACAAGTACAAAAAAAAAAAAAAAAAAGATAGAATAAATTCATTATTCTTTTATTTGCCTCGGTTATTTCACTGCCGCCATGCTGGACAAGGAATATTTACGCTCGTGTTTTCAGTGACCACAGCTTTCAACCTGGCATCGTAAATATGATTATAATTTACGATTCCACAAGTGAATGAAATAGGTAATTAATGAGAAAGCAAGCTAATTTAATCGACCGCTTGTTCTGGGTACAAACACAATACTTTCTTCCTTAACCATAATGTAATTTCTTTTGTGGCGAGAAAGACACGCCCATCAGTTTACCTGGCATTTCTACTGATGACGTCACAGTGTTATATTTCTATTGATTAGATAATCCTTGTTACCAAAGCTCTGTTTCAGGTGGCACACATAAATTGCTATAAACTATTTTCTCGTGCAAGAAGGTGAACAGATACCCGGCCAACGAATACGGTTAAAATATGATATTGTTACTATACATTCCATATCATTCATTGGCATATTTCAGGATATTTTCTATTATTTGTGATGTTTTCTTCTGAAGGAATTACAAATTCTTTTATCAGCTATTCTCTTTGTTCACAGCATATATAAATGTATCTCATAAAGGTTGTATATTATAAAGATTTTGAAACGATTTCAAAAGCTTCAAACATCTTAAAATGAGTTGCCTGAATATCGAACCCGACAATCTTTGAATGATCACCACCTCTCTCTCTCTCTTCTCATCTCTCTGCTCTTCTCATCTCTCTCTCTCTCTTCTTCCTTTCTTATATATATGCGTATATATATCTCTATATATATATATATATCTATATATATAATAGATATATATATATAATATATATATATATATATTATATATATATATAGAATAGAGATATGAAATCCACCTGATGAATGTCATTTGAAGACAGGAAACTCTTGCAGTGGCGATTTATTTACTTTATATTAAAATTATTTTATGTATTGATTAAGTCTTTCCTTGTTTGATTTGCAAAATAGTGGTTTTGTCTCTAATTAATATTATATATATATATATATATATATATAATATATATATATATATATATATATATATATTATGTGTGTGTATGTGTGTGGTGTGTGTGTGTGTGTGTGTGGTGTGTGTCGCAATGGTCCAGTGATTAGGGCAGCAGACTCGGGTTTTTAGGATCGCAGTTTCGATTCCCAGACCGGGCGTTGTGAGGGTTTATTGAGTGAAAACACCCAAAGCTCCACGAGGCTCGGGCAGGGGGTGTTGGCGATCCCTGCTGTTCTCTTTTGCCACAACTTTCTCTCATTCTTTCTTCTGTTATACTGCTCGCTTAACCAGCGGGGTGGCATCACTTGAAGGCTAAAACAATGCAAAGCGCATTGTGACCAGCGATGTGTAGCAACATCTGATAGCCTGGTCGGTCACGGTCATCACGGTGATTATATATATATATATATATATATATATAAATAAATAAATATATATATATACATATATATTTGTGTGTGTTTTTTTCAATGTGTACAAATAAAACGGGAAAAATAAATAAATAATTACCCGGGTAGCAAAAATTCACACAAGTGCCAAGGATATTACAGCCTACATACAAATATAGAAATTCCATGGTTAAGTGAAATGTTTTTGTACAGCATAGATAAATTAAGAAATGGAGTCAAATGCAGTTGTTATTCAAACCATTTATACTTCTATTCGAAGAAGGTATTGAGATTATTACTCCGGAATAATTTCAACGCTTTCTCCGAAACATATGTTGGAAGTTTGAATGTTTTAAATAACACCTACGTTTGACTCCATTTCTTAATATATATATATATATATATATATATATCCATACCTACAAACACATACGCACATATGTACAAGTGAGTAAACACATGAAAGAAAGCAGTATTCAAATCTCTTTACAGTTACATGTATTTAATAAGTTTGATTTAGCTCCACATTACTTAAAGTTTCGTGGACATATAAGACATCAACCTAATCACATATTCAGAAAAGTGAACGTGTTGTAGGACCACAAACTCCAATGTGGAGCTTAGTCAAACTCTTAAGTATCTCACTTTCTCTTTGTTCCTTCCTTTCTTTCTTTCTTTCTTTCTTACCTTTTCTCCAACTGTCTACCTACCTATCTATCTATCTATCTATCTGTCTATCTACTATCTATCTATCTATCTATCTATCTATCTATCTATCTATCTATCTATCTATCTATCTATCTATCTATCTATCTATCTTTTTATCTATCTATCTATTATCTATTATCTATTATCTATCTATCTATCTATCTCTATCATCTATCTATCTATCTATCTATCTATCTATCTATATCTATCTATCTATCTATCTATCTATCTATCTATTTGTCTGTCTGTCTGTCTGGTTTATGTCTGTGTGTGCTTATGTATGCATGTATATATATATATATATGTATATATATATATATATACATATACCTATGTATATATATATATATATATATATATATATATATATATATATATATGTACATATATAAATGCATGTACATATATATATACACACACAAACACGAGCGTATGCTGGAAACGAAAAAGATTTTCTCACTTCTCACTTCCCGAACGTTAATCTAATACATTTGTTTGTTTACACACCTCGTCTTCGTCTTTTTTTCTTGTAAATTCTCACACATATTTATGTGTGTGTGTGTGTATGATCGTGTGTGAGTGTGCATGTGTTGGGGTGGTGTTGGTGGTGTTGGTGGTATCCGTGTATGATATTTCTCTCGAAATACGGATGCACAATATTATCTGAGAATTTCGTCGGTTTCGTATCTATTATGCAACTTACTATGATGTCTGGCGTATCAATTGATAATGATAAACAGGAACAAACAGTTATGAATATAAGTAAGGGAATCAATAAAAAGGAAAATAAAGACATCTACATACGTATGTATATAAAAATAGAAATGCATTAACGAAATTCTTGAAAATATGAAAATTCTAGAAGTCTATATAACATGGAACTTAATTAAGTGCTATTGAAAATATCGACAACTCATTGAACTAGAATTTCATGAAACTCTCTATCTATGTGTATAGTTCTAATGTTTAGTGCAGAGAATGCCCTCATTAGTACTCGCTCTCTAATGACGAGCCCGCCCTGGTTCCCCCGCAATGGAAGAACGTCCTTGCATTTCTAATCGCATATACAATAAACGTTATACGCAGTTACATACAAGAACGCACTCAGAGACGTCTATATTTTTGTGTATGTGTGTGTCAGTATATGTGTGTGTGTTTGTGTGCTGCTGCGTTCTGTGTTACTGCGAGTGACTGAATTCGCAACTGTTACTGAGTCCTTTTCAATAACGTCCTACCTGCTAGCCTTCATAAATACACACTCAACACATACCCATACACACACTGAGAGTTACACACACGCGCACGCACGCATACAGACACACACACGGGCAGCCTACGTAGTAGGTATATAAACAGCAAATTTGACTATATATATATATACATACACACACACTGATATATGTACACACACACACACACACACACACACACATATATATATATATGTATCCATATACAAACATGTATATATATATGAATGTATGTATGTATGTATGAATATATATATATATGTATATATATATGTGTGTGTGTATTTATATATGCATGTATATATTTACACACTCACACACCTACACACATATATATGGATGCAGGTTCGTGAGTGCATATATAGATATAAATATACACAAATATGCATATATATATATATATATATAATATATATATATATATATAATATATATATATATATATATATATATATTATATATACATATATATATATACATGCATGTATACGAGCATATACACTCATAAAATCATTTATATATATGTGTGTGTGTGTGTGTGTGTGTGTGTGTGTGTGTTAGTGTGTTTGTGTTTCTCTGTATGTAAGTTGTGTGGTGCATTATGGAAACATAAGGTTGTGTCTGCGTAACAGTATACACGAACATGAAAAGCGACTGTAACCAGGCGCAACACCACACTTGTCTTAATGTGTGTACCATTCTACAAACATCTCTGCTAAATATTTTAAAATCTTCTAAATATATAAAAGAATATTGAATAAGAAAAAAAAATAATAATAATTGCCTCGAGTAATTCGCTACAAAAACAAACAAAAAAAAAAGGAAAAATTCGAAGAAATTTAAATGTACTCAATTTAATATTAATGTCACTAAAAACAAACAGAAAATAACGGAAGAAGCCCGTTTGTAAAATAGTATAAAAGTAATGTTTATGCATTTGTGAAAGTAATAGTCACCACGACCATCACCACCCCACAACCACCACCACCACACCACCACCACCACCACCACCACCACCACTACCAACAACAACAACAACAACAATAACAACGTCAGCCGTATCACCTGTTTGTGATACGGCTGAATTTGTCCTCCGTTGGCACTAATGAAATATTTATTATTATTCAAGAATTTAAAACGTTATTGAATAGAGAAAATTCTGTATCTATTACAAAAGATATAGAATTGTGAGAAATTTAAGTGCGGATTTTCAAATAGATTTTTGTAAACAATGTCAAAACAAATCTTATCTTTGTTTTTCTAAGATTTAAGTTTGTACCTAGTTCGCTTCAATCTTTATTAATCTTTACTCCCTATAAATTTATCATGATTAATTTCTCTTATTATACAATGTAGAATATTTACTATTCCAATAAACACAATATATGTTTCTAAATATAATTTTAAGTAATTTCGTAAAGACTTGCACGCCAAATATAAATACTTGCTTCTGACTTCGTCACAAAACTAAACATTCTGAAAGAAGTGGTTATTCGATACCATTTTGTCCGAAGTATTTACTTTATTTTATTGATCCTGGAGTTGAGTTGGGGACGAAATATGAGGTTGATCCCAGTGAGAATTGAAAATATATATATATATATATATATATATATATATATATATATATATACGGCGAAGTCATTTTTTGACATTCTAACGATTCTGCCAAATCGCCACCCCGAATGGTTTTTGATTTCGGCACGAAGCCAATAACTATGAAATGAGGACATCAGACCATGAACCCCAGTATTAGGCAGTTATTTATTTTATCTATTCAAAAGGATAAAAACAAAGTTTACCTCGGAAGGATATGAACATAAATTTTCAAGTTCAAGAAGAAATGTCACCAAGTATTTTGTCTGACGCTCTAACGGCTCTGGCCGCTCACCGTACTGATAACAACAACAACAACAATAATATTTCTAAGTTCTAGTACAAGGTAAGTAATTTTGAGAGGAAGAAGTATGTTGATTACATCAACCCCAGTATTCGAATGGTATTCTATTTCATCGACCCCGAAAGAATGAAAATCAAAGTTAGTCTACGTGGAATTTGAACTCCAAATGTAAAGAGCCGGCCGGAAGTAATAATGTAAAGCATTCTGTGAGATACTCTAATGATTCTCCCAACTCTCAAAGGCAAATACAGCTGATGTGACACGTAAAAGAGTAAGGTATTGGGTAAATTTGGTTCTATTAGAACCGTGACCGAGATAGGAATAAGACATTGAGAATAAGGGTGGTGCTTTTTGTCCTTGACTGATTTTAACAGCTTTGGCATAAAGATGAAGCAGATAATATGCAAGCAGTTGACAGAGTTGGAAAGGGCTACCCTTTTCAGGGACAGGATACATTGTAGGCTTTCCATAGATTGTAGTGAATTGTTGTAGAACTGGAAATATTACACAAAATGATAAGAATAAGTACTTATATATCTTGAATGCAGTATCTGACGGTAGTAAGAAAACATGGTCGCAATTAGCCTTCGTTTTGTGCGTGAGTGACCGCTAAAATTTCAACGATCGGAGATTGTATCTTTAATTTTTTTCTTTTTACTTGTTTCAGTAATTAGACTGCGGCCATGCTGGGGTACCGCCTTGAAGAAGTTTTTTTTTAGTTGAATGAGACGACCCCAGTAATTATCGATTTAAAACATTGTACTTATTCTATCGATATCTTTTATCGAACCGCTACTTTACAGGGACATAAACACATCGAAACTGGTTGTCAAAGGATGACAGGGAACAAGCACATACGCAATAGACCCCCCATATATACGTATTTATATGACAGGATTCTTTCAGTTTCCGTCTACCAAATCCATTCACAAGACTTTGGTTGGTTCGAAAATATACTAGAAGACACTTGCCCAATGTAGCATCATGCAGCTGGACTTATCCCGGAACCATGTGATTGGGAAACACGCCTCTTACAATACAGCTACACCAGAGTCTATATGTACATAAAGAGGGAACGTGTTTCTCGAAGGCTCTGACTCAAATTCCTACACAGTAACTTAAACAATACTAATATTGACCTTTATTCTCTTGAAAAACGCCGCCGCCGTGGTGATCTCATTCTCGCCCACAACATCATAAGCGGGAAGTGTAACCTCTCGAAAGAGCTGTTCTTCACTCCTGCTCCGGAGCGTCGGCTGCGGGGTCATTCCGAAAAGCTCCACCTGCGACGATTTCATCTCAATCGAAGGAGAGGAGCTTTCTCCGTCCGGGTTGCGGATCCGTGGAACAAGCTGCCAGACGAGATGGTGAAGATGCCGACGACCGCTTTGTTCAAAGCCTCCCTGGACCTCAAGTGGCCTGAACTCTTTACATGAACACCACCCTGTACTTAACTCCATGTCCCCCTACATGGCCTTGCTATTTGCTTTTGAGCCAAATTAACTAACTAACTAACTAACTAACTAATTACTTTGTATGCTGTGAGGAAATAGGAAACAACGAAGGCTACTGATTCGAAACAAGTTTATGCATTTTTAGTAATTAGCATAAAGCTCCACCGGAATTACTAAACAATTTACAATTCATTTCAGGTTATTTCAAAAGTATTACTTTACCATGATGTTACTTGGCAGAGTGTCGTGTGAGATGAAATCAGCTCATGGATTTC
>NC_043018.1:18087819-18112819 GCF_006345805.1 Octopus sinensis | reverse complement strand
AATGTTTCTGCCAGCTCGCCACCTAACATGAATACAGCATTGCTCTTGTTTAGCCCAAAGTCAGCCTTATGATTGCTGGTATTCCAGCCGCGACATCCTATTCCTTTCTCAGGTGTATTGAACGGAGTATTCAATTATTCACTGTGATCTTTTTTCTAAGATGGCATGGTGTAGTTTGAAAGCGACTCATTAGTATTTCTAGCTGTCCAAACGGGTTCGTAGAGACTCCATTGTTGGCGTGTATAGCAAATAGACGGTTTGCAAACTAAACTAAAAAAAGAAAACAAATATTTTAGTTAATATTACTTGCAGATATTTCGTATGCTACTAATTCCGTAAACTCCTACACAAAATTAGCCTGTATTTCATAATTCAAAAGAATGTGAGATGTTACTAGCGATTAACTAGTGACTATTGAAATTTCTTCATTTCATTGATATATATACTAATACAGTATAACTAAAGAAAATATGGCTTCCATCACACTAAATCGTTATCAGGCATTAGGAATGAATGTGGAGCATTGATTTCTAGCATCAATACAACTCATCACATTTTAGTGAACGGTATAGTCAATAAAATCGATCAGAAGTGCTTGACTGTTTCTTTATGCAGAAAGATGAAAGGAAAAGGTGACCTCAGCAGAACCTGAACTTAGAATGTAAAGATGAGTTACAAAATACTACAACACAGTTTCCGGCGCTCTCATGGTTATGCTACTCCATTGCTCTAATTTTCTATCTTTTGCTTCAGTCCTTCAAATCCAAACAACAAAACTTGTGGTTGACCTACTGGAGAATGTCAATACACACCACTCAATAACACAAGTGTAATTGCATCATATGACATCAGAGCAATCGATCACCTAATTGATTTTCAAGCTAGTTATCTGAAGTAAAATTACTAATTAATTGTCTTGTCAAGAAATATTAGTCACGGAACTGAGGAATGGTAGTGTGCTCATAGCATACACATATTTTGTTGTGCTTTCAAACCATTCTCGATTCCCAATAGAGACATCACTGTTTCTTTTATTTTCATACGGTGGAAAATTTGACCCGTATTTTTATATATTGATTTCTAACCCCTATCCTATGTACAGATTCTTTACCTATATGAACTACACGTTGTTTTGAGAAACTGGATTTTATGATTTTATTTTCGATCATTTCAACGGTGTTCATGAGGTGTTCACAGTAAATCTTAAGTAACTTGCACTTTCTTTCCTTTCTGTAGAAAACAATTCATTTCATTTTTAGCTACATTGCTTTCAGTTTCCAAAAACAGTTCGTCAGAATTCGTTTGCAGCAGAATTCTGTAAATACGCTTTTCATTTCAGGAATGTGCACCTTCTGGAAAAGTACATGTAAATTCCACTCCCTTATCTAATTTCTTAAAATATCGATTAATGTTTTCGTAGAAGTATTACCAGTCTCCATTTTATCTTGTTCAGTAGCCATATTATATCCTTGTATCTCTTAATTTGATCGAGAGAAGGGCTGTTCATGTTTAGCCTATTTTTGCCAACACTTATTCTTCAATTCTGAGTTGATTTATCGAATCTGTCCTACGTTCTCTTGGAAATATTAATGTTTTATTGGAAGAAGTTCCTGGTGAAATTCCTCCTGTAGAAGACTTCGTTTTGAGCTACTTGAATCTTAGTCGTATTTCTTAGAAAACTCAGAGAATTCTTTGAAGACATTCAGTTCTTTGGAAATAAAAATGTCAATGTTATAATTTTTGGAAGCGCCCTTTTTTTCTCATCACTTTTACTCAGTTTGAAATCATTAAACAATAGTTTGAGCCTTTGATACGTTGAATATGATTGTCCTACTTCTTTCGGCATATGATTTTCCTTTCTCAATTTATCTTATGAATGTTTTATATTCTATCTTCAATTCTTTTCTGCGATTTAAAACCAATTTTTATCCCATCATCGTTCTAGTAGAACGATTTGTATATTTTCATAAGTTAATCCGCAGAACTTCAATATATTTCGGTAAATTGATTCTTCAGTATTTTTGGTACACTCTTCTTTCGTCTGCTAATCAATGTTCTTGAATGTGCAGCTGATATATTGTTCTTCCTATCATTATCGTTGTATTATGCATATTTGTGCATGGTATTTGGAAAGTAGTTGTTTCTCTAGTCGCCATTTTTGTTGCGGTTTGCCGGATTCGGTTTCTGTTCTTTTAAGACTTGAATTGTTCATAGACTGTTGGAGTTCTTCTGAACGATAGAGTGTAGCGTTGTCATCAGTATATTGAAGCTCAATGGTCGGAACATGTAGCAAGAATGGAAAAGTCAAGGTTCCACGCTTAGTCTTATTCCCCTAGCTCATTTCAGAGAAACGACCACGGGTTGCCCTCTCCAAAGATACAAGGGCCAACTGAAACAACTCTGAAATCCACTGGATTTGAGCCTAAATCACCTGAAACACAAGCCCAGGACTGTATCAGCGGGCGGTATTCCATCACCATCGGAACCCAAATGTTTGAGGGTGCCAGAAGAAAAAAAAAAGAAGAAATAGAACGAATGATGATAAAATCTCGTCAAATTCAGTCTCTTCCATCACCAATATCACCGAGCAGTCATTTCACTGTGGCCATGCTGGAGCACCGCCTTTAGACGAGCAAATGGACCCCAGAAATTATGCTTTGTCAGCTTAGTACTTATTCTATCGGTTTCTTTTGCCGGACCGCTAAGTTACAGGGAAGTACACACATCAACATCGGTTGTCAAGCCATATTGGGGGAGGGGAGACAAAGCAGACACTCACACACAAACACACACACACACACACACACACACACGACATGCGTATTTCAGTTTCGGTCTTCTAAATCTACTCAGAAGTATTTGATCCGACACAGGCTATAGTAGAAAATACTTGCCCAAGGTGCCACGCAGATGGACTGAACTCGGAACCATGTAGTTGGGAAGCAAGATTCTTAGAGTTTGTGTGTGTGTATATATATATATATATATGTATATATATATATATATATATATATATATATATATATATATATATATATATATATATATATATATATATCTATATATATACAGAAAGAGAGAGAGAGAGAGAAAATGAAGCAGATAGATAGATAGATAGATAGATAGATAGATAGATAGATAGATAGACAGACAGACAGACAGATAGATAGATAGATAGATAGATAGATAGATAGATAGATAGATAGATAGATAGATAGATAGATAGATAGATAGATAGATAGATAAATAGATAGATAGATAGATGTATACATATATATACATATATATGTATATATATATATTTTACACCTATATCTATATATACCTATATTATATAATTTTAAAGGCCAAACCAACGCAATTAATAAAAACAACGTAAGGTTGTTAGTTTTACCTGACACTTCAGCATTTGCAGTCTAGAAACCGTCCCTGAGGAAGTCTTCAGAGAAAAGTTGGCATTCGCAGAATATTGAAATACCAGGTAAATACCATCAAACTATTTTATTTTTGTAAAGTGTATTGTGCTGTGTTTTAGGACACACACACAGACACACACACACACAGACACCACACACACACACATACACATATACACACACGCACGCACACATACATGCACACACACATACGCGCGCACACTCATACGTACACACACACACACGCATACACGCACGCAGGTAAGCACATAGATGCACACACACATGCACACATAAACTCATACGCTCGCACACACACAAACGCACGTGCACACACACACACCAGTGACACACACACACACACACACACACACACATATATATAAATGGCAATTTCTGTCTCTCCGTCTGTCTGTTACCATCTTGCTGCCCAAATCAGGGAACAAATTTTCACCAAACTTTGTGTACATGTTGAACTAACATCCTGTTCAATTATAGGATAATTGGATTTCAATAAAAAACGATAATGTACACGACTACGGGTGTTGGGCTATTACATGATAAAATGAGAGGGGTCCAAAAGTGTTAGGTTCAAAGAAATGTGGCATAATGTGGTTGACTGATAACAGGGAAGTGGAGGAAACAGGAAGAGATAGACACACAGAGAATGTGAGAGACAGATAGGGAGAGCGACAGAAAAGGACATTTCCATATATATAAAAGATAGTTTGTGCGTGTGTGTGTCGGCGCGTGCGTGTGTGTGTTGGAGCGTGCGTGTGTGTGTCGGCGCGTGCGTGTGTGTGCGTATCTTCCTTATGCATTAGAAAACTGAGTACCGATTTTGCAGTATGGAGTATCGATCGATTGAGTAATTAATTTCAGAAAAGTTAAACTTAACAAACAAATTATTTCCCGGATTCGTAATCTCTGTATTTTTCTACATGCATTAAAAAAAAAACATTCGTTGTAACACCTTGTAACACCAAAGATGATCTGCAGGCAAGGATTATGGCAGCACTAACCATCTTAAACAAGGAGACTGTCCAGAAGCATTGCGTGAGAACCCGATGTCGTCTGGGGGGCCGTGGTTGAAGCCAATGGCGATTTGATTGAATAAGTTTACTCTTTAGTATTTCGAGATATTTTAATGAAATGTTTGTAGATATATCTGTTAAAATGAGATGTCAATGTTATTTTCAATTTTGCGCAATTTAGACAACAGTTTATTCCCTGCACCCTGTATATATATATATATATATATATATATATATATAATATATATATATATATATATATATATAGTTTAATGTTCCGTTGAAGTAGAATCAAAAAGAAAAGTACTCCATCCAATGAGAGAGAAATAGATACTGCGTGAGTGTGTTGTGTGTTTGCACTTTTGAATCTCTATGTATGTGTATAAAGTGGCTGTACAATTTCGAGACATTCACAAAGCTATTTGGCATTTGCGAATGATTATCTTCATTTCTTTCACAAAGTCGGCCATATTTTCTTTTTTCTTGTGTTACGGAAGGGAATCGCATTCATTCGAAAGTAGAAGCGAATGCATTTGGAAAGTGAACAGAAACTCGTTAGCAAAAATATTCGATAAAGTTTGTCTTCCTATTTCCATAATGCTTTTCAATAAATCATGAACAGTATAATTACTGGAACGGCTCGGAAGTATGAATATTGTTCGAATAGGTTTGACAGAATGCAAATGATTTATGTTATATGATACGTAAATGTGAAAGTAAATTGAAGATCCCACCAAGTTTTCTTTCATCGATAAATATCTAAAATGTTACATAGCTTCATTTCTCTCACAGACTTAAATTTATTGTATTTTGTACTTCATTTCCCTCCTCGATAAAGTACCCGGTAACTTAGTTTATATTTATAGAAGATTCATTGGAAAATATGCACATGACGTCTTTAAACGAGACGGAATTCTGCTGGGTACCATTATTTATCATATAGCATTTAAACAAGATGCAGTGTTGATAGCTAACTGTAACCAATATATTTAAAGATATTTTACAGCGATATAAATGCTTTATAAAGACAAGTGAAGATATATTACAGTGCAGTTACTATACAATTAATTCACAGAGTATTTCGTTTCAGTAACACGCTTGATCGGTGTGTGTGTGAGTGTGTCTGTGTATATTTGTGTGTGTGTGTGCGTGTGTATGTGTGCGGGTGTATGTGTGTGTATTTCAGAGGCCGTCGATTAAATAACTTTCGATATTCTGATAGTTACCTGACAGTTATGTCACCGGTTGCGTTCCATAAAACTGGTTGACAGGGTTAGTTAATCTTCTACTAAGTTTCAAATCAAGATCGGCACCAAAGCTACTACAGCTATGGTAGCCACAACTGAACCAGAACAACTGGCTGACAGAAAGAACCGGTGACACAGTAAGAAGTTTTTTGACATGTTTTTTTAATCCTCGAACTTTTGTGTGAGAAAGATCAGAGAAGTAGGAATTTGAACCATCGATGATTGGGACTGACTGTTCCTTACTGGATGGAAGCACTCCGTCGGTTACGACGACGAGGGTTCCGGTTGATCCGAATCAACGGAACAGCCTGCTCGTGAAAATTAACGTGTAAGTGGCTGAGCACTCCACAGACACGTGTACCCTTAACGTAGTTCTCGGGGATATTCAGCGTGACACAGAGAGTGACAAGGCCGGCCCTTTGAAATACAGGTACAACAGAAACAGGAAGTAAGAGTGAGAGAAAGTTGTGGTGAAAGAGTACAGCAGGGATCACCACCATCCCCTGCCGGAGCCTCGTGGAGCTTTAAGTGTTTTCGCTCAATAAACACTCACAACGCCCGGTCTGGAAATCGAAACCGCGATCCTATGACCGCGAGTCCGCTGCCCTAACCACTGGGCCATTGCGCCTCCCGTTCCTTACTTCGGTTGAAGTGGAAGAAAAAAATTACAGAAATGAACTAAAACAATGGACTATTCAAAGCATATCCTATTATATATATCTAAAAAAAAAATGCTTGCTGAGGAGAGTGGTGCCACTCAATTTTATAAGTTGCCCTATTGCTTATAAAAGTTTGCGTACTATTCCTACTTGACTCGTTTCTCCTTGGTAGGAGCCCCTGCATTCAGTAAGGGTTTGCTTTCTCACCTATATCTGAAATCTGAAAGCTGCAAAATATAGAAAATTCAAAACGCACTGGTTAGTAAAAATATTTGGAATATTTTTCAAAACAGCTTTAAAGATTATGCGTTCGGAATAATAATTCAAATAAACATGAATGAAAATGAAGACTCTCGTTTAATAAATGCATAACTATGCAACATGAGTTTTACAAATTTGGAAATTATCCCCAGAAGCAAACTAATTGCCGACTACACATTTTGATATAACTGCCATACATATTAATATGTAAATAAGTTAAGAAATATTGTACTGAATGAAGTGAAGGAAAATTTTAAATTAAGAGAAATGTCTTTCTTGGAGAAATAATACAAAATTTACGGTTAATAGTGAGCGACTTGGAGACCGCATGACTGTATGTAAATAGATTTCAAAGATACCTGTTGCGTTTGTTGAAAAATGTAATATTCTAAAGCAGGCTTTATATTGTTGACACCCGAATAAATTTCTTGAAAGCCATTCATTTAAGTGGACGGGATGAAAAATATCACATTAAAATTATAATATGGTTTATATATGTATATATCTATTTATATATTCCTTTTATAAATATTCTAAACAGTTTAACGAATTTCATTTTTGCACACGCACGAGTAACTACATATATATATATGTGCGTATGTGTATATCACAGTATCCCACTATGGTCCAGACTAGGGCCGGATTAAGACGCATAGAGTCCCTGAGCACTTAAAAGATCCTGGTGCCTTCAAGTATATGTAAATGGTTCAAAATGTAAACGATAATAAACCATAAAATAGATTTTTATTTTTCAAAATGAAACAAAGTTAAGAGTAAAATGGAAAATAATGCTTCAACACACGAACTCATATAAAGAATCTTGCAAACCAAATCCAAAAACAGAAAATAATGTTTATTTGTGAATGGTTCCATTTTATTTATATTTGAAAAGTTTCCTCCTTCATTTTTTTTTAATTGCAAAGTGTTCAATGATATCCTTAAAATTTATTTTACATAAAGCTTCTGCTTCTATACTTAGCAGAGATAAGGCATTACGAATATTAGTTTAGCATGTTTAAAGTGATTCTTTTCGTGCCGTAACCCATTTTCATTTCTGTAGTACCCCTGTCCGTTGATGTCTCAAGCACGTGCTTATTTTGCTTAATGCTTAATCCAGCGCTGGACCAGACCATCAGATGTTGTTATACACCGTTGGTTACAATGCGCTTCCAACTCTATATAAACTGCATCATCTTTTTCCATCTTGAGACAAATTGCTTGACCAGATCGTCTCCCCATCCGAGTGGCCTTTTCTGATCTTTTGGATACTACTCGGAAACTGCACGGATCCACTCGTTCCCTTCTCGAATTATCTCGTTTCGAATGTCCTCTTTTAAGGATATTCCTACCATGGATAATTCCATGACCCTTTTTGTCGTAACCATCGACAGGGATGCTAATGGCTAAGCATGCGAATAATTTACATTTAGCTGACATTTTCCGCTTCGTTGGACAAAGGAAACAAAACCTGAGAGGTAATTGTTTGCGACTCTGAGAAATGAGATGTTTTCAAAAAGTTAAGATATAATTTCATTAAATCAATTGCATGCTTAGCATAAAGGAGACAATTACACACGTGTTTCAGACCGTTTTGACCTTATCAGCATAGGGTCGCACTTAAAATCTACTTTGGTCAGTTGACAAAAGATTTTGATGTATAGAAAGTAGATTTGATGACATTTGGACAGTAGCGAAATTTGCATGAAAATGTGCCAACTGAATAATTGAAGTTTGCTAACGGTGGCAATTAAGAAAATGCAAATGAGACTGAATGACGTAAGCAAAATATTCTCAATTGATTGAATATTCTCCCTAAGATAAAGGAAACTTAAACCTGGTGGGAATTGCCGGTAACTAGGAAAAGAAAAGGTAGGTAACTGTCATAAGTCTAAACTTTATTTCTCTAAATGCTTAGAGAATAGTTGCCTATGCTTGAGGACAAAGGGAGAACACTGGGTATGCTTTGGTATTATTGGCGTGTACACACACACGGTCATTTGAGAACGATTTGGAAATTCTTAAATGTGTTATTAGTTTATTAAATTTTTGTCCGCGCTCAAATCTCCAGTGGCTTGACACTGTCTTCATGCACACGAACGTATAACATATTGATAAGGTATTAGGAATATATGATGATTTTGATAACGCTAATTTATAGTTCCCTGCTCGCTCGAAATGTTGACATCCCGTGTACGAATCAAATTTATATTGACGTATATTTGCACTGAGTCGTTGGCAATTACCAGATGCCACCCTCTACAAATTGATTGTTAAATTCCAATGCCAACGATGTTTTAAATGTGTTGTTGGATCTGTCATGCGCCGAGTTTCATTGATGGTAATGTCAGTCACAGAACCAATCCGTGTACGTCGGTATCACGTTTAAGCAAATGAAGCAGATGATGAAACAAACAATGGCGATACCTGTATCAAACCCTGGTTACATACATCAATCGTAGAGGAAACTTTCAGCAAATATTTTAATTAAACGCAAGTGGAATTTAGCAAATTAAAACGTTGTCATAAATTGACAATTAAAACTTCTTCATTTTCTCATTAAACTCATTGTGTACACGTGACACAATTGAATACATAGACACATATCTATCAATCTATCTATCTATCTATCTATCTATCTATCTATCTATCTATCTATCTATCTATCTATCTACCTATCTATCGATCTATCTGTCTGTCATTCTACCTATCTATGTATCTATAATTCTATGTATGTATGTATGTATGTATGTATGTATCTATCATTCTATCTATCTATGTATCTATGTATGTATGTATGTATCTATCTATCATTCTTTCTGGTGGACGCGTCTGAAAGGATTGGAGACAAACACTTTCCTCTCTGGTCAATCTCTCATCAACTTCTTCAAGTACCACTTGAAAAGGAAAGTGAGAGTAGAGAGGCAAGTTTTGTCTAGCGAATGTTTTAAAAAAAGATGGGTGAATGTAGCAAGAATGGCACGTATGAATGACGAAGCCACCTTGAGCATAGTCCTATGAACCCAGAAATCGAAAACAGAGAGTTGCTTATTTGCAAAAAAAAAAAAAAAAAAAAAAAAAGAAATATAAAATGTGACTTCATTGACCGAGGTTACCGTGGTCTTTTCCGTAGGCTTCTCTTTCCACGGGTAAACCTCACCTGTCCTCCCCTTTACACTTCATATTGACATTTCTGTGATAACGATCCCTATTGATCAATTTTTTTTCCTCTCCCCCTTTTTTTTTTTTTTTAACCCCCCTTTTTTTTGTCCTCTTTCTCTCCTTTTACGATCCCTTTTGATCGAAACTCCCCCTTCCTTTTTTTTTTTTTTTTTTTTTTAAACCTTCAAAAGAAAAGCTCTACCTTGTAATTTGTTCTATCTGTGTGCAGCCCTGTGTGGCTAATAAAGAAACATATCTATCTATATATATATACATATATATATATATACACCAGCGGTGGTGCCCCAGTATGCCTGCAGCCTTCGGGCTGGAACATTTTAAAGGACTTTAGGGATTTATACTTGCATAAGTTCAGACACACACACACACAAGTACATATATATATGTATATATATAAATACTGTACTAAGAAACTCTCAATACTAAGTGGTAATTACTATCTACTTCCTTCGCAGTTGTATCTACTTGGAGAGGAAGCCCTATTTCTCGTAAATAATGTCAGTATTTCTGGAATTAATTCTGCGTTTGATGAATTCCAAGTTGTGTCTCTAAATTTCTAAGTAAATAAAGATTACACTTGAAACACATTATTGTATTATTGGAGTTATCTGCAAATAACCTATGCCAACTTATTCATTATTACACACACACACACACACGCGCGCGCGCGCGCGCGCGCAGCTAACCATTTATTCGTATGTATTTGCTTTTATACATATGCATGTGCCTATGTTCATACATGCATACATGCACAAATATCTATCAGTCTGTCTATCTATCTATCTATCTATCTATCTATCTATCTATCTATCTATCTATCTATCTATCTATGTATCTATCTATCTATATATATATATATATATATATCTAACTATCTATCTATCTATCTATATATCTATCTATCTATGTATCTATCTATCTATGTATCTATGTATCTATCTATCTATCTATCTACTATCTATCTATTATCTTATCTATCATCTATCTATGTATCTATCTATCTATCTATCTATCTATCTATCTATCTATCTATCTATCTATCCATCTATCTATGTATCTATGTATCTATCTATCTATTTATCTATCTATCAATCTATCTATCTGTCTGTCTGTCTATGTGTCTGTCTGTCTGTCTGTCTATCTGTCTGTCTGTCTGTCCGTCTGTCTGTCTATCTATCTATCTATCTATCTATCTATCTATCTATATATGTGTATTTGTTTGTGTATGCGTATGTGTATATATATGTATGTATGTATGTATGTATGTATGTAAGTATATATATATATATATAATATATATATATAGATGAGTCTGTGTTAATATAGTATGTCTGTACGCGTATATATATATTATGTATATATATGGATAGATGGTTGAATGTATATATATATATTATATAGATATATATATATATAAGTATAATTTTGTATCCACTTGTATCCACAAATAACCGATTGATTTTAATTTCCGGACACAATTTTTATTTCCTCATAGTACGGTTTATTCGGCAACATGGAAATTAGCTTCATATATAGCGATGTTCATCAAATACCGCTAACGATCCTAATAGATGTACAAGATTCCTAGAAATTGAAAAGCATTACGATAGAGTTAAGGGTGTTCAACCGAAATATTAGTAAATTATTCTCATTTGTTATATTCAATATTACTTTCGATAGAATTCCCTTCCCTTTCGCTCTACAAATCGTGGCCCCTTGATGTTGAGGAAGGAAATATTCCCCAATCCTGTTTTAATACGCGAGGTATTATATCTAGTGTCAGATCGGGTTAATGATTTACAAGGAAGTATGGACATTATGAACAAGCAAGTATGCTTCGAATTTCGGTATGTGTAGAGTGTTTTATTAAATCTAGTTGATCATTAACAAGTGTGTTCAGTATGAGAGCCTCGCAATATATATATATATATATAATATAATATATATTAATATATATATGATATATAATATATATATATATATATATATATATATATATATATTATATATATTTATATATTATATATATAGATATAGATATAGATATAGAATATACATATATATATATATATATATATGTATATATGTATATATATATATATATATATATATATATATGTATGTGTGTGTATTTATGTATGTATGTAAGGTATTTTATTGACAGCTGGGGGATTGGATTAGGTATTTGTATCACGTTATTCGCGCTACACAGGAATTATATTCTGAAGGGCTACAGAATTAACTGAACGCTTTGATTAGCTGACACTGTTAGGCTTTATGTGATAATATTAGTATTTTTGGCTCTGCTAAGCTGCTAAACAGCGTTGAAATCTTGTTTCTTTTAACGCTATATAACTCAGTGGAGGCGCAATGGCCCAGTGGTTAGGGCAGCGGACTCGCGGTCATAGGATCGCGGCTTCGATTCCCAGACCGGGCGTATGTGGGTTTATTGAGCGAAAACACCTAAAAAAGCTTCACGAGGCTCCGGCAGGAAATGGTGGTGGTGATCCCTGCTGTACTTTTCACCAACAATTCTCTCACTCTTACTTCCTGTTTCTGTTGTACCTGTATTTCAAAGGGTCGGCCTTGTCACTCTCTGTGTCACGCTGATAGCTCCCGAGAAACTACGTTAAGGGTACACGTGTCTGTGGAGTGCTCAGCCACTACACGTTAATTTCACGAGCAGGCTGTTCCGTTGATTCGGATCAACCGGAACCCTCGTCGTCGTAACCGACGAGTGCTTCATATAACTCAACACCTCTGTAAAAATATTTTCGAACATTCGGAATTATGAACAACCAGTCAGATCTAGATATAATCAACCAAAACTATATTTAGCCAATTAAATATTCTTTCTCGAGATCTTTCCCGAAGAAATACCTTGTTGGAAAAAGTTAGAACCCACCTTTCTTCAAAGTTCACGTACGCATTTTAGGAACGTTTTATGTAGGGATTATCTTCATATACAAGAATCAGATTTTTTCTCTCAAATATTTTTAGAAATTTAGGCCGGAGTTTTGCAGTATCTTTCATATCTATCTCCTAATAAATTGTTATATCGCACGTTCGGATGACCTCTACTCAACTTCTCGACGTCTAGACTTCTCCCTCTGTATCTACGTATTGGGCTAGCCTACTTCATCGTCTGGGGGCGTCGACACAGCATGAATAATATTGATCCTCCTTCATATCCAACAATATATTGAATATATCGCATTGTCACACTCGTAGATATTTACATGTGACAAAATAAAATTACTGATGCTGATAAAAGGGATATCTGACATAAATAAAAGTACAACGCTAAACATTTCAGATTTTGCATAAAGTTAATTAACTGGTAGTCAGCTAATTGATCGATAGACATTTTAGTCACCCTTGAGGAACAAAGGCTAAATTTCACTTCTGGACATTCCCAAATCTCTTGATCTGCTATTTTAGTCTCATGCCAACCATTTAAGTCTAATTACATTCACAATGTTCAGTAAAATGATGACAAACACAAATGTTTTTAATATTTTTTAAAGCCAAAACAATGCAATTTATAAGAAATAATACAATTCGTATGTTTGTACTTTTAACTTGCATTTCAATATTTCTATATAAAAACCCTTTCTTCAGGAAATCTTCGGAGAAATGGTGTCGTTAGCTGTCTTCTATTTTCTCTAAAATGTGTATATGAAATGTTGTTTACATTTTGAAACTACTAATCAAACGAGAGTAATTAGTAAATACGATGCATAATTTCACCTGACTAAGCAAATCTAGTAACTTATTAAATTGTTCTAAATTTTTCTTGATGTTTATAAATGTTATAATGTTACACTACGTGGTCACTTTTAAAGAAAACGTGAAACTTTTATATCGTAAAATGCCTACGTTTACGCTCTTCACTGAAAAGGCCACTGCCGTCATCATGAAAACATTATACACCATCACGCATCTAATTACGAATCTATTCAGTAAAATACACACACACACACACACACCAAGCTACAAAAGTTATAAGTTAAAACATTCTCAAAATACATTCCTTTGTGATTTCTAACATTTCAGAAAAATTAATTCACACGACTTTTCTATTAACCGATGCAAGCTTTAAACGATTGTTCCATGGCGACGACTGTCAAAAGCAAAATCTTTATTCATAATGCAGCAGCGGCATAATACACACATTTCACTTCAATTGTTACATAAAAAATGAATCAGATTTTAATGACTCAATAAGGTGTCATTGATGGCTTCAGCTTCAAGTAAAGTCATGGGCAATTAGCTTCGTAGGAATCCATTCATCCCTACACAATTGATTATGGTCGAAAATCGTAGGTACGCAGCGTAATGTATCGTAGAGTTGGCTTAATTGGAGCTTACCACCATCTGATGCTGTTCGCACACAATTTTCATTTCCTAAATCGGAAGTCGACTTCCTATTATTACGAATAAATAGCTACACACCAGATTGTGCTTCTTCAATATCAAAGATTCTCTAAAGAACAGAAATCCTGTTCGTCGACAGTGAAAGAGAAAGACTTTGTGGACATTTGTTTTAAATATCCTCTTATTAAGAACCTGGTATAATTGCTTTTTATATCATCTTACGTAATACTAGATATATATATATAGATATATATATATATATATATATATATATATATATATATATATATATACATATCTAGTATATATATATATATATATATATATATACATATATATATATATATATATATATATATGTATGTATATATATATATATATGTATGTATGTATCAGACTCTAAATAAGATATATAAAATTATTATATAAATTTCTACATAAAAAGATATATAAAACATAAATATATATATCTCAAGTATTATAAATAAATAAATATATAGTTAATCCAAACATGAAAACACAACAACGCGAGGACGTGGAACAAGTATAGTGTTATTGGACGCTCAGGAAAGAAAATAAAGAAGGAGGATTTAACGTTTCGAGCGGGGCTCTTCGTCAGAAACATAGGAAAAGGAAGATCCAAATTTTTTGTTGGCCTAAAATTGTAGCTTACTGTTGTCTTTCTCGTGCCAAGAAGTTGAAAGAAAAACATTCATTCGAATGGAAATACCTACGAACTCACTTTCAAATAACGTCTGATCAACTTGAAAAAGGGGAGCCACATTTCAATGTAATTTGATAAATATGAGAAGAATTGGAGATGACCTCAAAAGGAACGTTTTTGGTGATAAACCTACTTAGACAGATAAAATAACAAAAGACCCCTCGTGTTTTTACAGGTTTTAAATTCCTTAGAGTTCTTGAAAAGGAATTTGAACATGTGACGGACTAAAATTCATTTCATTATTTTCTTATTAAAACATAATGGATTCGGGACGCAGTATCTAAGCTGAATTTAGAAGAATGATTCTTTGTCTAGATTTGTTAATGTAATGCAAGTGAAAGTGACTCAACGAGCTTATATATTAGAAAATATTAGTTTAATAGATACTATATAAGTTTGATACTATTTATAGTATTATATATTTTTAGTGACATCAGGGTAACAGATGGCCATTATTAATTGAGCAATTTCACTTGAATTAACTGTTATATTGTGAAGTACATTAACGTAAACTCTGTGACCAGTTTTAGCTAACCTATCCACTCTGCGACTTTCCACCGTCATAATACCAGTTTCAAGAAAATTTAGCCCTAAAGAAGCAAAGAAGTAGAGAATTCCTTGTGAGCCAAAATCTCGACCTGTTCTGGTTCTTCAAAAACGAAGTTTTGATTTGATTGATACTAAAATGCAGCGTCTGTTGTTTAAATAGCTGAGGGTTAAGTTGCTCACAAAACACTGTGATATATTAACGAATATCAGCATGTTGATTTTTAATAGCGATTTCTTTTGGTGCGGCATATCTATTTGAAAGTGCGTGGCTTAATAGTTACGGTGTTGCATTCACAATTGCGAGATTGTGGTTTCAGTTCCTGGACCGGGTAGTGCGTTATGTTCTTGAGCAAAACACTTCCTCTCATGTCGATCTTTATGGAGGGAGCGAACGAAGGTACAAAGTTTGATCACTATAAACAAATCGTTTATGCGAATTGTTCAGCAAGGAATTGCTGGACCGTATTTCTCGAACCACGAGAGATTACGATTCCTACTTATACGTTTAAAACATAACCTGAGTATTTTTTGCAAATATTCTTAGTGAATAACTGAAGGTGTCGAGCCGTCAAAATCGTTAGCACGCCGGACAAGCAGCTTAGGGGCATTTCTTCCGGCTTTACGCTCTCAGATCAAATTCCACCGGCATGAACTTTGCCTTTCATTCTTTCGGGGCCGATAAAATAAGTACCAATTTTGATATGAGGGTGATGTAATCGACTAGCCTCTCCCACCCAAATAAAACTCCACTAAAACCTCAGGCCTTTTATCAACAGAAAAAAGAATTATTACTGAATATCCTTGCCTTTATTCCTCGGGCGGTATTGAACTCAAAACTACAAGACAGTAAATCATTTTTCAATGCTATAATGTAGACCCTTGCAGTGGACAATGCCACAGCTGTGCGCCACCATCTTCGAGCTTCATGGATTCAACTAATGGGAATTTGAACAATAAATACATGTCGATACACGTGACTATATATCAACCTTAATCGTTTGATTAGTAATTTATTATACACATAGACACTTTTGGGGATATAATGCTTGCTATGTCATTGATGTACACGATGTACATTACAAATCACATTTCTTCTAAATATATTCGAGGCAGCGTTTCCTATTTATAAATTCCATAATCAATTAATTTAGATCGCAGTTCAAGATTGATACAAATATATTGATTATCGGAGAGTAGATAAACACTATTAATCGCTCGACCGATGACAAAGTATTTTCAGTAAATATGCGGACATGACTATTAACTCTTAAAGTTCTAATTCATCTAGTCTTAAATGAATCCCGTGGGGTAACAGGATAGAATCGTTTACCAAAGAATATAACAACAGTATTGTATAATTGATGAGTTATTTTCTAGAGCTAAGATCAATTGAGCTTCGTCCAAGACAGAACAGCTAACAACGGAAAGTTAATTTCAATTTTATCCTCATTTGTCTCCGTAGTGGATTCCAAATCATGGAAATTTCTAAAAGATGCTGTATTGGCATCACGAACCAAAATTTTACTTTTTGCTTACTTGACAATTGTTGGAACTTATTAGGAAAATCTAGTTACAAATTACACTACGGCAGAGATTTCGAAACTAAAAAAACAAAAATACCAACATTCCATAAGGAGGTTGGGCGTATTAATAAATCCCGTTTATTATTGGGAAGATAAAACAGAATTTCCATTTGTATAATTCTTCGTAGTGTTTTAGAAGTTTATGAAGCTAAACCATCTTAATTTTATGAAATATGGCAATGTGATTGCCCATTATCAATATTTAGAACCCTTCTAGGAAGGTTTGGCCCCTTGGAAAATACTATCTTCGTGTACCTCGGCTAAAATCTCCATGGCATCAGATAAACTAAATCCGAACAGGGTATATTTTTTCTCCTGCTTTCCCCAAACGATATAAATCTTTCCGATACAGCCTGCCACCTGTCTCTTTGTATTCGGTTTTATTGATATATATCTATAATGACAATTGCAGCGTGGAAGGTGTTTATAAGCCATTTAAGAAACACACAAAAGCCGTTCGATTCACTCCAACATTTAAGTTTAATTTGTCAAAATATTTTCGTCGCTAAAATCTGCGACCTGTTCACTGACAAAAATCCGTGCTGCATCTGAGAAAGTAACGGTTAGTTCGTCATATATATGTACGTATGTATGTGTGTATGTATGCATACACATATGTATGCATGTATGTGTGTATGTATGTATGTATGTATGTATGCATGTACGTACATACGCCTGTGTATGCATGTATGTATGTATGTATATATAATGAATATTTACTTTAAATAGATACGTCATGATGTGGTACGACGATAGCCTCTCGTAGTCCAAGAGAGAGAGAGAGAGTTCTGCAATTATTTGCTCAACAAGCTGCACAAATGGTTTGTGCTGTATTTTAGCTCACTCTCTCTTCATCAAATCGACGTTGTCTGAAGAGGTGGACGGTGTACCAGACGGCGAGCTGGCAGAATCGGCGAGCTGGCAGAATCGGCGAGCTGGCAGAATCGGCGAGCTGGCAGAAACGTGAGCACGCCGGGCGAAATGCGTTGCTGTATTTCGTCTGCCGTTACGTTCTCAGTTCAAATTCCGCCGAGGTCGACTTTGCCTTTCATCCTTTCGGGGTCGATAAATTAAGTACCAGTTACGCACTGGGGTCGATATAATCGACTTAATCCGTTTGTTTGTCCTTGTTTGAACTCTCTTTGTTTAGCCCCTTGTGGGTAGTAAAGAAATAGGTGTACCAGACGTCAGGGGGGGGGGGGTCAACGTTATGTCCGAGCAACGTGAAATGATCAAGAACACAGCCCAGCACTCTGTCCTGGAATTAAAGCCGCTATCTGTAGGTCGTGGGTGCAATATCCTAATCGCTATGTCATATGCCCTCGACTCTGAATCTATATAGTTAGCAGATAACACTCGCGTTTTATTTCCGAGCTCATGCAGCATTTCAGGAAATATAGAGACAATAATGGAACCAGGGAGTAGATTTTACTTAATGCTGCTTATGTACTTAAATATATGAATATCATGAGGGAAGCGTTTCTGGAAGGAAATTTGGGATGCGATTCAAACCAATACTTCTTATGTCGTTAGTGTCCCTTATTACCATTCTATGTTATTTAGCGATATTTGTTTTCACATCAAAGAAGATCGTACGATGATAACGAGGAAGAAAATCAATGGACAAGAATAATTTTATCAAACTAAGACAGCAAGCTGGCAAAGTCGCTTGAGTGTCGGAAAACATTACTTCGCATCACTTGCTCCGGCTCTTTACATACTAACTTCATATCATATGGTTGTCAATTTTATCTTTCATGTTTTCGAGATCGATAAAGCTAAGTACTAGTCAAGTACTTCGAGTTAATGATTCTGACGAAGTCCCTGGTCTCAAAATTGGGTGTCTTGGTACCTAAATCAGAAATCAAAGACGGCAAGCCGACAAAATGGTTTCAGCATGGGGTATAATTGGTTTGCCTTATTTGGTCTAGCTAAGGTGGAGAGCTGGCAGAGTCGTTACTGCACAGGGAAAATGCTTAACTGTATTTCTTCTGATTTTAAGTTCTGAGTTCAAATTCCGCCTGTGTCGACTTTGCCTTTCATCCTTCTACTAGGAGTAGAAGGGATTATCTGCTCAAGCTGCTCGCCATTCTGATCTCAAAAACCTGCCAGCGTCAATTTTGTGTCATCCTTTCGGAGTCGATGAAACAAAATACCAATCAAATACACCGATCGAGTGTTTCGACTAATTTCTTCTCCGTCTGCCTAAATCATTATTTTCCAAACTCAGGATGATTTGTTTTTATTGCTGATTCCATGTTAGTGTTGACACGTTAGACCTATGACCAGACACCATCAAGCCGTGACCATCACAGGGAACCAAGAACAACATTAAAAGAAAACGGTAGATGGCAGTTTAGAAGATATTTGTTTGCTATATCTGATTGAGGGATTAACCAGCTAGAGACCGCTTCACTGATTGTGTATTCAGTAAAAAAGATAACTAGCAATGGCGAATCTGGTGTGATTTGGATTGAAAACGTAAAGACAAAACCACCACTTAACTACCTTCCATTCTTCTACGCATCGTATGCTCTTAATTTATTAAATATTAATATGCAGATATTCACACTTTTTTTCTACTCCAAGCATGTGATATGACATCACTCAGGAAATTGATTGTTGCAGGTATTAAGAATTCCATTCAACGATGTTACCGCGTGTCAAAAATATTTATCATATTTAATAGTTCTTGTTTTGTGTGTCCCCGTTTCGATAAATCCTCCAGCGTATACATTTTTTTACACTGCATCGTTATCTATAAGATTTCGGCCTTTGTTTTAATCAGGTTTCCTTAAAATCTGAAATTATTCTATTGTGTGCCAGAAAAATTAACATGAAACAAAGGTAACCAAAAACAAAGCGAAAGTCTTTTACCATTATGGAAATTTCTTGAGTTTTAAGTATTGATTTCCTGTTTAATGATTAGATTTCAGAATATGTAATACAAAGATTAGATTGTCGCTGTTTGTCGTTAGAACAGTTTATTCGAAACAAAATAAGTTTCAATACTTTCGTAAATGTAAAAGCCTCTTTTACTGCATTTCTGCTTATCTTTTTCTCTCCATTCCTGCCTCTCTGTCTGTCTGTCTCTCCACCCTATCTCTCTCATACATACACACGGATATATTATTCAGCAGAATCAGTGCCAGGCAGTGATTAGCTGAGATAAAATACGTTTGTGACATATTGTAACTTCTAAAGGCAAATTCACTGCAGTCATCGTAAAGACAAAAATTCTCTTTTATGGTAAAAGAGTGTAAAAACGCATCAAACGCGGCGTCTGAGAATCCTATAGAAGGCAGCACTAAACACTTATGGCATTTTTATACATTTTTACACATTTTGCCATAATTATTTTTCTCTACGGTGATCGCAATAGTTTTGCCTTTAGAAGATATATGTCACAGACATATTCTAACAGATCTAAAGTTCGTTATTGCATAATCAGTACTTTGCTCTGATATTGGTGATTTTAGCTGGACCGGGATCAAACCAGCAGTGTCCAATAGCACACCTCGGACAATGTTGATAACTTTTTTTTTTTTAGTTAAAGCTAAGAAATAAAATCTCTTCACAGTGACCGCTCCTCATTATTTCCTATTGAGGAAGGCTAGAGAGACAGAAATGGAGCGTCTGGGAATCCGACTGAGGGCAGCACATCGTCGATATGAGGATTTAAAATCCTTTACCAAAAGGGCAACATTTTCCTCCATGGTAACTGCAGTGAACGCACCGTTAAAAGTTGCAATATGTCACAAATATATAACCCATATATATATATATACGCTCGAAGCGTAAAGGACTTTCTCAATCCCGAGTGTTAAACTAAGACATCTGTTTGTTGTTTACACACCCGTCTTCGTCTTTTGTTTTTTTCTATACACATACATACATACATACATACATACATACATACATATATATGTGTGTGTGTGTGTGTGTGTGTGTGTGTGCGCAAAATAGCATTTTGACCAGTGATGTGTAACAATATCTGGTAGTGTGATCGGTTACGTGACAACGTAATATATATGTATATGTATATATATATATTTCTTTATTGCCCACAAGTGGCTAAACATATATATTGATAAAAGTGGTAAGACAACAAAAGAAAGAAAGAGACCTCGATGAGGTTTCGATTCTTCTCGATACTCAAAGTAATACACTTGCTTGTTGTTACTACACCTGTGCACCTGCCTTCGTCTTTTGTCTTCTATAAATTTGAACTATATATATACATTACTGAATGGGTGAGATCCAGACATGTTCAATATATAAAACACCTACTAGTACTCAAGTGATTTGAACTAAAATCCGAAGTTTTTATTGAAGACTATGAGCACTGGGTAAGGAATAGGCAAAAGCGGAATCCAGGTGAGCTGATTTTTGAACTAGCGTTGCACACAAACGCGCTTGGAGTTGATAAATCAGATATACACGCATACACATACATTCGTAAACATATATACAGATATGTAACTAATTTACTCTATGTAAATTTGTTTTGTAAATATATATATATATATATTATACATGAATGAGTATATTTTAAATATTTTCTGTTGTTTGGTTTCTCTCTCTAGATATATATCCCTATATATAATTACGTGTTCATTTATGCGTGTATATTGTATATATTAAGCCTGAGTGCGTTTATTTGCAACACTATTTGTTTCTCTTTCTTCCTCTCTCTCTCTCTCTCTTTCACTCACTTTCTCTCTCTCTCTCTCTCTCTCTGTATATATATATATATATATATATGTATATATATGTATCTGTGTGCATACATACACACACATCTATGACTGAATATACATACACACACACATTCACACATATGTATACATATGGCTGTGTGGTATATATTTATATATATATATATATATATATATGAATATTGGTATATTGACATATATATGTATATCTGTGTGTAAGTCTATACAGGTGTGTGTGTGAGTGTGTGTGTGTGTGTGTGTGAGTGTGTAACAAATGTTCGGTATTCGCACAAACGTTTGTCTCGATCGCTTTTGACAGATAATTCCAGAACATCTGCTTACAACGTAAGTAACAATAGCTTCATTAATAATTTATAACTTCGAAGAATTTGAATTGAAAAGAACATGAAGAATCATCTTAGTGTATTTTTTTAATTTTTTAAGATGGTAATTTCGAGAAAGTTTTGCATATCTAAATTCTGTTGCAAGAGATTTGTTTTAGATTAAATGTGAGATAAGAATCTTTAAAATATATTTGTCTTCTAAATTAATTGACTGGATCATATCCATTTTAATAAGCAATTTCGTTCATAAATTATTTACAGTGGAAATATTAACATAGAATTGACTGCATGAAGTAATGCATGAACCGAAAACCATATTCAATTGCATAAATTTTGTTAAAACTGACATGCCAAGATATAGAGGAGTTTTTGAATAACTGTTACAACTGTCGAACAGACGATACAGAGCGAGCGTTGATGGTCTCTTACGACAGACACAGAGCAGTTTTAATGAACTGTTAGGATAAATTTAGAGCGGTATAATGGGCTATTAGGACAAATTTAGAGCGGTATAATGGGCTGTTAGGACAGAGTTTTAATGGACTGTTAGGACAGATTTAGAGCGGTTTTAATGGGCTGTTACGATAGATGCAGAGTAGTTTTAATGAGCTGCTAGGACAGATGCAGAGCAGTTTTAATGGACTGTTACGACAGATGCAGAGCAGTTTTAATGGACTGTTAGGACAAATTTAAAGCGGTTTTAATGTGCTGTTAGGACAGATGCAGAGCATTTTAATGGACTGTTAGGACAAATTTAGAGCGGTTTTAATGTGCTGTTAGGACAGATGCAGAGCAGTTTTAATGGGCTGTTACGATAGATGCAGAGTAGTTTTAATGGGCTGCTAGGACAGATGCAGAGAAGTTTTAATGGGCTGTTACGACAGATGCAGAGTAGTTTTAATGGGCTGCTGGGACAGATGCAGAGAAGTTTTAATGGGCTGTTACGACAGATGCAGAGTAGTTTTAATGGGCTGTTAGGACAAATTTAGATCGGTTTTAATGTGCTGTTAGGACAGATGCAGAGCAATTTTAATGGACTGTTACGACAGATGCAGAGTAGTTTTAATGGGCTGCTAGGACAGATGCAGAGAAGTTTTAATGGGCTGTTATGACAGATGCAGAGTAGTTTTAATGGGCTGCTAGGACAGATGCAGAGAAGTTTTAAAGGGCTGTTACGACAGATGCAGAGTAGTTTTAATGGGCTGCTAGGACAGATGCAGAGTGGTTTTAATGGACTGTTAGGACATAAGCAGAGCAGTTTTAATTGGCTGTTACCACTGGTTAGCCAAAGACGTAGTGCACTTTTTAATGGGAAAATCAAAGCTATAGAGCCGTTTTGGATAGACTGTTTCTTCAGAAACTATAAACAAATAGACATTAGAAGTTATGAATCTCCTGCGAAAACGAAACAAAATACCTTAGTATTTCGACATCTGCAGTTCATCCTCGTTTTTACCTTCATCAACTCCATATATATACTGCACTCCAATAACCTAATACAATGCACCAGCGTAATATTACGCTAGTCAAAGAATAAGGCAATGAGCGTAAACGATAAGAGTGTATTGCTGCTGTTGTTATTGAAATAAATCCCTTCCTTTCTAAGCCTTCCTTTGAAGTTTGACAATATCTGGATCACGTCAAACTCTGCACAAGTAATCGTATTATTGCATAAAATATTGCACAAATATATATTTATCACATGAAACCTAACATACGTACAGGTAATTCCATGGCTGTGTAGGTTGGAATTTTGCTTCAAAACTTGTGGTTTAGGGTTCAGTGCAATTACGTGGCACTTTCGCCGTGTATCTTTTACAATATATTTCTTTATTGCCCACAAGGGGCTAAACATAGATAGGACAAACAAGGACAGACCAAGGGAGTAAGTCGATTATATCGACCCCAGTGCGTAACTGGTACTTATTTAATCGACCCCGAAAGGATGAAAGGCAAAGTCGAGCCGCGAGTCGACCATTGCCTTTAGATTGAATTAAGTAGTCAGAAACTGTGTGGAAGCCCCTGATCAAAACACATATATTTATGTGTGTGTATGTGCGTGTGAGTGTGTGTTTGTGTGTGCATATAATTTTGGTTTTCCTACCCACTGATTGACAACCGCTATGGGTTTGTTTACATCCTTGCAACATGCAACATAGTAGTTCGGCAAAAGAAGCGACCAGAGTTAATACCACGTTTAAAAAGTAAGTACTGGAGTCAATTTGACTAAAATTTTATGGCAGCGATTGACACAAGTAAAGGAATATTATCGAGGAATCGCGGGTTCGAACCTCAGACCGGGCGATGTGTGTGTTTATGAGCGAAACACCTAAGTTCCGCGCGGCTCCGGCAGAAGGTAATGGCGAACGTCTGCTGACTCTTTCGCCACAACCTTCTCTCACTCTTTCCTCCTGCATCTTGCAGCTCACCTGCGACGGACCGGCGTCCCGCCCAGGTGAGGAACCTATACGCCAAGGAAACCGGGAAACCGGCCCTTATGAGCCAGGCATGGCTTGAGAAGGAACAAACAATATATATATATATATATATACACATACGTACATACGCACACACACACACACACACACACACACACACACACACACACACCACACACACACATATATATATATATTATATATATATATATATATATATGCGTGTGTGTGTGTCCGTCTATCATACTGTATAAGATAAAAAAATCCAATTTTAATATGATTTAGTTGGAGTACCCACGGGTTACAGACATATTCTCTTTTTTTTCTTTTTTTAGGAAAAGAGAAAGCATTTTTATAGTCAAGCTGCAAGTCTTACTGACAAATAATTACAAATTCAAAACTTATGAGAAGAAAACTTGCCGAACTTGTATCATTCTTGTCGTTCCTGTGAAGGAACGTGACCTAGTGGT
>NC_043018.1:18065319-18082819 GCF_006345805.1 Octopus sinensis | reverse complement strand
AAGAGAAACTAGGGTATATCCTTTACGGATAGGGCAAAATAGATAGATAATTTAAGTGGCAGAGTCATCAATCAAGATTTCTTTGAAGCAAAGCCATTTGGTTCAGTTAGAATATACTACAGACAAGATTATAGCAGCTAAATTTGCAGACTAATGCTTGTGGGATAGGAAGAGTGCAATCATATAGTATCAAACATTTACTTACTATAAAACAATGTTATTTGCATATACACAGATACATTTTAGAGTTATTCTAAAGAGCACGAAGAATAATATTTCTGAATACTCTCAGTATTATCAAAAAATTTACACAATAGAAGGACAGAAAATATAGAAATAATTCCATATTTATATAGTTCTATACTAACTTAAAATATATTTATAGTTTTTTTTATTAAATGGTAAGTATTGGAAAGATAAGCTAAAGGAATATATTAAAATGTATATATTAAATATTACCAATTTTAATCTGAGCATATTTCTTATATTATAAACGGTGAATATATCAGCATAGTTTTATATAAGCTGAGTATGAAATTTATAGAGATTTATTTTAAATAAAGTAATATAGTAAATAAATAGATAAGAGATTGGTTTTAAAGTGAAATAAAGAAATAAAAAATAAAAATAAAAAAAAATACAATTCTTTGCAGAATATTATAGACAAGGGGTAAAAAGATTTATATTCCAAAAAACAATTGTAAGGTACATTTAGCTTATTTACATCAATAAGGAAGGTAATTTGTTGGAAAAAAAATTTATGATTCCAAATGTTAGACTAAAAATTATATTTACTTGTCATGATAATATCTATAAATGACAAATGTTTAATGTCGGGTAAAGAAATATTTAAGTTATTGGACAAAGATTTTATTATAAAAAAAATCTTTTTATTAAATTATGGGTTTTATTATTAAGCCTTACATGATAATTTATATTTTCTAACAGATACTTACAAAAATGCTATTTATATAAAGCTCCCTTATACATACCAAGATCACGAGGGTAGAGCTATTTGAGAGAAAGAGAAATCAAGTAATTTCTTCAAAAACTTTTTAAACAATATTATCTTGCTGTATAAATTTATAAAATATTATTTAGTGTAATTTGGAAGATTTTTTAGAAAGAGATTTTTAGCAAACAGGATACCACTATTGACTTGCATGCCAAACTTTTTTTAACTACAATGGAAGGTAGGTAACCAAAAAACCAAAAGAATAAAAATGGAAACAGAGAGAAATAGAAATATTTTTGAAATTCTTATATTGTATATTATAAGTTAAGTATGGCTATATGGGGTATAATAATTTAGGCTTGTATAAAGGTATTTTTAGATTATCAAAAAAGATTAGGTAGAGTAGAACCGTCATAGAAATAGATGTGAAATTATTGTGGAGTAAGTATACTACTTAGTAACTTCAGTAGATATATAGAATTTATGTAATAATTTTAGAAATTAAAAATTATTTATTCAATTTATCTATGTTATTAAATTTTTAATACCTAGTGTTGACTAAAAAATTAATATTGTAGGGTATGGTGTTTCTGCATTGATTTTTAAAACTAAAAGGTAAAATTAAGATTTAAAAATTCAGGAATAATAAAATGCTATTTTCTAAAATATTTAAAGGTACGGGTAGTACTTATATATATATATATATATATATATATATATATATATTATATATATATATATATATATATATATATATATATTATATATATATATATATAATATATATATATATAATATATATATATATATATATCTATATATACATATATATATATATATATATATAGATATATATATATATATATATTATATATATTATATGCATATATATATATGTATAATATGCATATATACATATATGTATATATATATGTGTGTGTGTGTGTGTATGTGTGTATGTGTGTTTGCGTATGTGTGTTTGTGTGTGTGTGCACACACACACACAAACGCATACATGTATATCCTCTCCTCGTTTGTCAATGATTCCTGCTGTTTGTGTGCGTTGTTTTTCGTTTTACCTTCTCTGAACCTATTCTGTATCTCTTATGTTAATTTACTATGTATCTCTCTTTTACTCTCTCGTTTCCTTTCGTTATAGAATGCAAAACGTGACTGGAATAACTCCACCAACGAACGAACGAACCAAGCAGCTAAGCAGCTAACTTTTATATCGGCAGTTATGATATAATCAGTTTTAATTGTTACTTGTTTCCGTCATATGAATCCGGCAATGCTGGAGCACTGAACTGAAAAGTTTTTAGCCGAAATCAACCCCAAAACTTGTTTTACCGAATCGCCGAGTTACAGAGACAGAAACACGCCAACAATAGTTGTGAAGCTGTGGTGGTGGTGGTGGGGGGGGCACACAGAGACTCAAAGACACGCGCACACACACACACACATACATACATACAATCATATATACGACTGGCTGAAAACCACTAACAAGGCTTCGATTGTATCGAGGCTATAGTAGAAGACGGTTGCCCAAGGTGCCACTGACAAAACTGCGTGCTGCACGAAGTTTTGTCTGTGAAGAGGTCGCGGTTTCAAAGCGACGAAAATATTTTGACACAGATTAAATTTAAATGTTGAAGTAAATCTAACGGTTTTTGTGCTTGATATTAAATGGGTTATAAACATCTACACTGCAATTGTTTTTGTTACAGAACACGATCTCAGATAAGTCACTTGCTATGCAAGTTCATTCTCCCTATATATATATATATATAGTGAGGGCGCGTGGCTTAGTGGTTAGGGCATTCGGCTCATGATCGTAAGGTTGTGAGTTCGATTCCCGGCGACGCGTTGTGTCCTTGAGCAAGACACTTTATTTCACGTTGCTCCAGTCCACTCAGCTGGCAAAAATGAGTTGTACTTGTATTTCAAAGGGTCAGCCTTGTCACTCTCTGTGTCACTCTCTGTGTCACGCTGATTATCCCCGAGAACTACGTTAAGGGTACACGTGTCTGTGGAATGCTCAGCCATTTGCACGTTAATTTCACGAGCAAGCTGTTCCGTTGATCGTATCAGCTGGGACCCTCGTCGTCGTAACCGGCGGAGTCTTTTTTTTCTTTATATATATATATATGTGTGTGTGTGTGTGTGTGTGTGCGTGTATGTATATATATATATATATATATATATATATATATATATATATATATATATATATATATATGGGAGAATTCACAGGTGGTGTAGACAACAAACATTGTTTAAAGCTCAGGAAGTGAAAAAGTCTTTAACGTTTCGAGCCTACGCTCTTCCACAGAAAGGAACACAGAAAGAAACAAGGAGAGAAAATAAAGAGTGAAAAAATATATATGTATTGGCTGTGTGGTAAGTAGCTTGCTAACCAACCACATGGTTCCGGGTTCAGTCCCACTGCGTGGCATCTTGGGCAAGTGTCTTCTGCTATAGCCCCGGGCCGACCAATGCCTTGTGAGTGGATTTGGTAGACGGAAACTGAAAGAAGCCTGTCGTATATATGTATATATATGTATATATGTGTGTGTTTGTGTGTCTGTGTTTGTCCCCCTAGTAGTGCTTGACAACCGATGCTGGTGTGTTTACGTCCCCGTCACTTAGCGGTTCGGCAAAAGAGACCGATAGAATAAGTATTGGGCTTACAAAGAATAAGTCCCGGCGTCGATTTGCTCGACTAAAGGCAGTGCTCCAGCATGGCCGCAGTCAAATGACTGAAACAAGTAAAAGAGTATGTATATATACCTTTAGTTCATATAAATGATATCTACCATTATATATAATTTGAACATTGATTTTCTTCTTACATTTCAATTCCACTAGATATATCTATTTCGAAGCCTTCAAGCTTTTATTTTAATTCACATATCCCTCTATATTTCTCCTTTATTACTTTTCTGCTTATTTCTTTCCTTTAGCCCTTCTCTTTCTATAGGCTACCTTTGGTGTTTTTTCTTCTAACGGTTTTTAAAATAAAAACATAATAGCGTTCCGTTCATCATTATACACATCCATCACATTCCGTTAAAATGTCTTATTGATGAGTTTGGTTTATTTCTTCCTTTTCCTGAAGAGAAGATTACACCATTTTATTCCCTTCGAATAATACCAATGTTGTCTTCGAAACATATGTCGGAAGTAAAAGAATTTGAATAACACCTGCGTTTAACTCCATTTACTTATTTATATGTATTATACAACATATTTCACATCAACCCGGAGTTGCTCCCTTTACAAACAGGGTGTTACGTCCTTATTACTTGTGTGATTGTTTGCTGCCCTGGTAACTGTTTATTTATTTTCTCCGTGTTAATTGTAAACAAGAAAAAATTCATCCATCCATTTATATATATAAATGTATATATATATATATATATATATATATATATATATATATATATAGATAGATAGAATAGATAGATAGATAGATAGATAGATAGATAATAGATAGATAGATAGATAGATAGATAGATAGATAGATAGATAGATTGGTAGATATACATATATATATATATATATTATATATATATATATATATATATGTATCTATGTATCTATGTATCTATGTAGTATTTTTTATTTATACTTTTTATTGTCACTTCGTGATTTTCAGAGGAATGTTCTATATAATTTTGCACCGAGATTTCTTCCTCTAAATAAACTCTTGGAGTTTTTAATATTATTGTTTTCCTGAAATGACGAAAAAATCTCAACCAAAAGAGGAAACATCAGATGTAGTAAATCTTTTATTTGTCTTCCTGTATTCTAATAATCGTAAGTAATTGAGAAAAAAGTAATTCTAATTGCATTTATTTCTTTCCACACGAATCCGATCTCATTTTTTATCATTCCAAAATGATATAGGTAATAAGCATACTGTTTTTACTCAAAGTGTGCGTTAAAAAATGACGAGCAGTCAACAAATTAGTTAGAAACTAACTAAATCAGACTTCAAACGTGTTTTAAGTTGATGAATAACACATGAAAAGGAGAGTTGAGTGAGTATTAATACAAAATAAATAAACCAAAACTACTAGAAGTCTGTCTAGACATGCAAAATTAGCAAACCTATTACTGCATTTTATTAACCGGCTACAACTGTGTTTGAATTATATAAAACTGAAATACATAAAATGGAGTATAATAATGTTAGATAAAATACGGACGGTATTGGCTGCATAAATCAATTCATGGCTTTGTTCTGTTCGAGTGTGTTGAACAGCATAAGCCAGACATCATACAAAGCCAACGTAACTTACGTAGTGACAGTTTCCTGCTGAATTAATTATGTATTTGTATGTTTATTTTCTTTTTTTTTTTTAAGATTAAGAAATAAATTATTTCAGTATTTTATAGCAAATCTTTCTGAAAGTACACGTCGCTATTAATTCTGGAAGGATATACCAGACGCTGTAAGCGTTAGATTCTGTCTAAAAGAATACTATGGCAGTCTCAACTGGAATGTCTTTGATCAAATGTTTAGTTGATCATAGCTTACACGGGGATGAAAACAAACACAACAAAGATTATTTCATGTACTTTTAAAGTAAATCTTCGAAAGTTTATATTAGCTATTTCCTAAATTAATATGGCGGCGCTGTTCCGTTGGGAACATATCATAAACGGTGGATACGAATAGACACCGCTTGTTACATCCATATCTTTACAGTTGTTGTATATTCTATATATTGAATGAAGCGACTGGGATGTTTGAATCGGCAGCTTAAAGATTCTTTAGTTACATTCTGAGTTCAAATCCCTCTGGCTTTGGTTTTGCTTCTCTTCAGTTGTAGTTTCGAGAGATGTAGAATTCTGCATGTAAAAACGTTATATTCACAAACACACACATGCAAACACACACACACAACACACACACACACACACACACACACACACACACACACACACACACACACACACACACACACCTCCTAGTCCAGTTTATGATAATTTACTAACATGAAAAATTAATAATGTATATCAGAGACGGCATGATTTACCTCCGTTCCAACCGTTCCACTAGCTTCATTCAATATATAGAGTATATAGCAACTGTAAAGATATGGCTGTTACAAGTTGTATCTATTCGTATCCACCATTTACTTAGCTTTTCTCAAGAGCCAGTTATGAGGCAGTTTTAAGTCGAAACAGATATAGATTTATTGTGTCTATAATTCATATCGTTTTTAGTTCTTCAGACTTTCTGTACATCTAAAGATCCTTTTCTTTCACAGTCACAATTAGAGCCATCAATTTTTAATGGCTATATTTCATAGAGGCCATTCAATTTAAATAAAAGCATTTTAGTAACTTGTTCAGCCATTTTTTCGTGATTAAGTCGAAATCACGTGACGAAGATGAAATCACGTGAAAAATATTTAATTTCATTTTATTTTTATTTTTCAAAATTACCATTATACTTAACCGACTCATGATGTTATATGGTTTTTACATTTAATAGTTCCCACCTGTTCCATCTCTAGAGACAACTTGTTTCTATATTGTGTAGGTCTTCGGTGTACAATAATGGAATAGTTAATTGTCAATTAATCATTTTATATTATCGAGCATTTGTCACCATTTTCAATAATAAGCTAAAAAAGAGAGGAAGAAGAGGAAAAAGAAAGTCTATAACAGTTTTAGAGTGTGAGAGGAACGAATTTTAATGTACCCCATTCATTTTCTCTTTTCTACCGAGGCGAAGACATTCAATTCAAGTTCAAACTGAAGTATTCTTTTTTCTTTCTCTCGTTTTCTTTTACTTGTTTCGGCCATTTGACTGCGGCCATGCTGGTTCACCGCCTCTAGTTGAGCAAATCGACCCCAGAACTTATTCTTTGTAAGCCTAGTACTTATTCTATCAGTCTCTTTTGCCGAACCGCTAAGTTACGGGGACATAAACACATCAGCATCGGTTGTCAAGCGATATGGGGGGGGGCAAACACAGACACACAATGCTATACACACACACACACACACACACACACACATATATATATATATATGCATATACGACGAGCTTCTTCCAGTTTCCATCTACCAAATCCACCCACAAGGATTTGGTCGGCCTGAGGCTATAGTAGAAGACACATGCCCAAGATGCCACGCAGTGGGACTGAACCCAGAGCCATATGGTTGGTAAGCAAGCTACTAACTGCATAGCCACTCCTGCGCCTATGTTACAGAAATCTTTCATTATTTGCCTTTTTTTCTTTTTTATTAACAACCATCATTTTGAAAGGAAAAAAAGAAGGCACTCATGCACACGAAGGATGTTTTGCCGTTATGTATTGACAGACTGTGTTCCTAAAACAACACAACCACTACCCAAGGGACATGACCCCCACAAGTATTTGGAGCGCGGGCACCCCTCCCACTCACAGCATGGCAGATATTACGAAAGAAAAACGGCTAAGGATGTAAAATATCCTTGTCAGATGAATCCGAACAATTAATGTAAAAGATTTAATGAATTATTTTAAATCCGAATTTCTGCGAAATAGCGTCATTAGTTTCTACATGTCAACATTTTAGAAGTTACAGACAAGGGATTAGCTGCAACTCGGTGTGAAACAAATATTGCAAAGGACTTCGACCGAACATCATAATTTTATCAGTTTTCTCGCCTAGGTTTACTTCATTCGTCAATATGCATCTACATCAGATACATATATACATATACACATATTTACATCAATACATGCATGTTCACACACAAACGTCTATACATAAAGTAGTCAAACATACTCTCACATGCATACGTATTGATACACATTCTTTGTTCACTCCGTCGGTTACGACGACGAGGGTTCCGGTTGATGCGAATCAGCGGAACAGCCTGCTCGTAAAATTAACGCGTAAGTGGCTGAGCACTCCACAGACACGTGTACCCTTAACGTAGTTCTCGGGGATATTCAGCGTGACACAGAGAGTGACAAGGCCGGCCCTTTGAAATACAGGTACAACAGAAACAAGAAGTAAGAGTGAGAGAAAGTTGTGGTGAAAGAGTACAGCAGGGATCACCACCACCCCCTGCCGGAGCCTCGTGGAGCTTTTAGGTGTTTTCGCTCAATAAACACTCACAATGCCCGGTCTGGGAATCGAAACCGTGATCCTATGACCGCAAGTCCGCTGCCCTAACCACTGGGCCATTGCGCCTCCACATACATTATATATAGACATACATACAATATATACTTCGAAATCTGCTGCTCCTCTGCCCTTATTCTTAATGAACAGTTATGTTACTGACATTCACAAGCATCTTGGATTTTCGTATAGCGAATGAGATCGACTATCATACACTTCACACATACAATCAGTAAGCAGAACAGTAAAAATGGGCAAGACATTTCTAATGTTCAGCATGTGGCACTTACCCTTTTTTGTGTCTGAATTCCAGCAATGGAACAATTTTTAGCAACAATTTCCTTCCTTCTTGGAATGATCCTAATGAAGAAAAAGGACATACATCCATATATACCGCACCTGATGACATAAAAGACACACGGACGCATTAGATGCACCCCAGTGTCACCAGCACATTTTCAGGAAAAAAGTTTTTAGTTTATTAAAACATGTAATATTCAAAGCAACTCCGAATATAGAAACCGGCGTGATATTTGCAATACTTTCTTTGGAAAGAAGTGTCTGAGATGCCATCAAATACGGTACGTACATACGTACATGCATACATACATACATGCATGCATACGTACATACATACGCTAGGAGCACTAGATTTTGTTAGTAAATGCTTAAAGGAGAATCTGGATAAATAGGGATTTTCAGAAAGAGAAGTCGACCGGCTGATTCGTACATTACAAATGCAATCTGTGAGTGGAACAGTAAAAACATGCAAGACTTTTCTTAAGTTCTAAATATGAATTTGTTTGTGTTAACTACATCCTAAAGATGGAGTCTTGTATCTTTGTTGGAGACCGGCTCCCTCCTCAATGGAAGATTTATAATAATTAAAAAATAGAAGAGACATGCATACATACATACATATACATACATACATACATACATACATACATACATCATGATGATTGCCTCATCTTGTCATTGATAGCTGACTTACTTCATCATTGTGCTGATTTACTTCCGTTTTCGCTTGTGAGCGGATATGACTTCTCACGCCATGCTTCTATCAACATATATAAAATACAAAACGGATCAATATAATGAAATGATAGCGAGACATCTGCTCATCACTAGATTTCAGAGACAAAAGACTGCACAGCACTTTTGCCATACTCTATGCCACTTCGCTATTGTAGGTTCAACTGAGAAGCATTCTACTTTGACTGCAATTTGGTAGTCAGAATAGTTTTGTCCCAGAAGAGCTGCCTTTCCCACGGCTTTGTCAAAAATAACAGGCCACTCTTCTAACCATGGTAATTCTATTTAACCCATTGCAGGAACCAGGGGCAGGTACATCATTTACGGATCAGAACGGATCTGGAAATATGATAATTATGGGATGACGTCATTTTCCCCACAAATACAGAACTCCCGAATTGGAGCTTCACCATCGGATGGAGTTTAATGTCATATTAGGACATACATACATACATACATACATACATACAATACATATGGTAGTGGTGGTGCCGGGAGTGGTGAATGTGGGAGTCGGTCCTTTGCATGTTAATGTTTATGATACCTTCTAACCGTCACAAATGCCGACAGGAGGTTTGCTCCTTCGGAATGGGCTCTAGACTCAATGTGCACAGAACTGAAATAGATCCTACAAACCATCTCGTCCAACGTTCTAACACTTTCACAAATAGACATAAAGAAAATTTGTACCGGACTGAAGGAGGTTCTAAGGCCTGTATTAACAAAATTTGTGCTCCAGCAGTTCTGACGTCCGGTGATTGAATCCAGTTAAAAATATTAAAAGAAAAAAGAGAAAGAATATTTGATGCAAAAAGGCCCGGTAAATGGTTGAGCATCCAACTATTTTCTATCGATTAAACTTTCCTTGAGTGTTACATTATTCCCTTACACAACGAATGCAAATTGTATTGTGTTTTTCCAACATGGTGCCAAGATTATTTCCAGAATGGTATCAGAATACAGAAAACTGATATCCTCCTCATGTTTTTTCATGTTTACCAGAACTCAACAATTCACGCTAATGAAACCCTTAACAAGGTTGCATGCAACTTTCAGTGGGGGGGACATATTCAACGCTCGCCCCGCCTCTATGTATTGATTTTTGGTATGGACGTTAGCTTTACAATGCATTGTTAAGTAGGATTAGCCATCCGTTACAGTATACATACATACACACACACACAAACTCACACACACAAACACACAAACACAAACACACAAACACACACACACACACACACATATATATATATTAGTTTCAGCTCAGAGCTGTGGCCATGCTGATGCACCACCGTTATATATATATATATATATATATATATATATATATATATATGAGTGTATATATATGTATATATATATATATATATATAGATAGATAGATAGATATGTCTATATATATATATGCATATATGTATATACACACATATACAGACATGTATGTATGTATATATATATTATATATATAATATATATATATATGTATATATATATATATATATATATATACATATATATACACATATGCATATATATATAAGCATATACAAAGAAAGAAAGAGAGAGAGGGTATAGAGGGATGTCACGCAACCATTTAAAAACTGAATGATTTGTTAATATTCATTTGTTTCTGAAAGAACGCTGTTGTAAATGGCAAAATACCAATTAAATTTTGAAAGTTTAATTATGCAAGATGATGTAACATTAATATCCTTCATTTGTCCTTTCATAAATGCACGCCATTTCAGTTCTACTTTCAGTGACGTGTCAGCATGTTATGTCCCAGGGCACGAATTTCTGTTCGAATATTTTCCATAATTTGCAGGATATTGCGCAATTTATTGATGTGTATATGATCTTTTAGGCAACCTGACAGAAAAAATAATGGTGTGGTTAGATTAGTAGAATCTAGTGGCCATTTGAATTTTGCCGTCCTTGAAATTATTCTTTCACCAAACAAGCTTCTTAGGAGCTGCGAAATCTCTGGCAGTCACCATCTTGCTGTCACCAAACTTCCAGGATGTACTCAATAACTGGTGAGAAAAATTGCTCTAAGATTTTCAGTATTGGGCATGGCTGTTGTAAGTAGCTTGCTTACCAACCTCATAGTCAAGGGTTCAGTCCCGCTGCATGGCGCCTTGAGTGTCTTCTACCATAGCCTCGGGTCGACCAAAGACTTGTGAGTGGATTTGATAGACGGAAAATGTAAGAAGCCCGTCGTATATATATATATATATATATATATATATCTATATATATCTATATATATATATATACATATGTGTGTGTGTGTGTGTTTGTGTCAGCGTTTGTCCCCCATCACCGCTTGACAACTGATTGTGGTGTGCTTACACTCCCGTAACTTAACGGTTCGGCAAAAAATACCGATATAATAAACACTAGGCTTAAGAAATACGTCCCGAGGGCGATTTTCTGGACTAAAAATGCTTGAAGGCGGTGCTCCAGCGTGGCTGCAGTCAAATGATTGAAACAAGTAATAGAATAAAAGAAGATATAAAAAAGCATATGAAGCTCACAGGAACCGCGTCCAGTGGATGAGGTGGAATCTTCCTGAATGCTTTGTCCAACGCTATCCCTGGTTTCCGGCATTCCGATGCAACATAGTCTTCCAACTTGCGGTAAGTCATTGATTTAGACAAATAATTGCCGAATTTAAAGGGCGGGTTTCTTCTTCTTTCATGGCACATGGACAATCTTTGTGTGTGCACAAAGGACCATCCATTTTCAAAATAAAATTCTACAATTTTAGTTTGCTGGGCCTTGCTATATGTCTCCATAAGAAAATATCCAAGGTTTTCATGTTTTGATATCTGAAAGAAGAGAAAAATAATTATTAGCAAAATTGTTTTCAATTTCTTAAATAGTAACGATTCTTTTGAGCCACACGGTAATACACACACACACACATAATATTTGTACAAGATCTCGGGGGCTTGATAAGTTACGGAGAAAGAGCGACCACGAAAATCTTTTTTATACAATAACTATCTAATAATAATATGTATACTCCAATTAAAGCAACATTATCTAAACAATTGACTGTAAAATGCTGAGCTTACCCAGGTTAGGATCGAACCCACATATAAACGCTAACCGAATGCGCATCCGAATGAACCAGATGCTCACCCATAAATTTCAGTCAAATTTTAAGTATGGATACTTAATTATCGAGTACTACTTTTTTACTTTTACTTTTACTTATTTCAGTCATTTGACTGCGGCCATGCTGGAGCACCGCCTTTAGTCGAGCAAATCGACCCCGGGACTTATTCTTTGTAAGCCCAGTACTTATTCTATCGGTCTCTTTTTGCCGAACCGCTAAGTGACGGGGACGTAAACACACCAGCATCGGTTGTCAAGCAATGCTAGGGGGACAAACACAGACACAAAAACACACACACATACATATGTATATATATATATATACATACATACGACAGGCTTCTTTCAGTTTCCGTCTACCAAATCCACTCACAAGGCTTTGGTCGGCCCGAGGCTATAGTAGAAGACATTTTCCCAAGATGCCACGCAGTGGGACTGAAGCCGGAACCATGTAGTTCATAAGCAAGCTACTTACCACACAGCCACTCCTGCGCCTAATTATACTACGTATAATATTTGTAAACAAACAAGACATTCGTAGTCGATCTTTCTCCGTAACTTATAAAGCCTCCGGGTTTGTTTGCAAATATGAACACATCTCCATGAGCACCTGATTGAGCCAGATGCTCACTCATAAATTTCAGTCAAATTTTATGTCTAAATACTTAACTGTCTACTACTACACATACTATTTGTAAGCAAACAAGACTTTCGTAATCGCTCTTTCTTTCTAACTTATCAAGCCTCCGGGTTTGTTTACAAATATTATATGTAGTACTAGACAGTTAAGTATCTATACATAAAATTTGACTGAAATTGATGGGTGAGCATCTGATTCAATCGAATGCGCATGGAGCCATGTTCGCGTTGATATGTGGGTTCGATTCTTGCCTTTGTAAACTCATCATTTTTTAGTCAATTGTTTAGATAATGTCGTTTTAATCGGAGTATATATATTATTATGACATATTATTATATAGTTATTATTGTATATATATATATATATATATAATCTATTTCCTTGTAGTTGTTTCAGTCACTAGATTGCGGTCGTGCTGGTTCATCGCTTCGAAAAATTATAGTCGAACAAATCTACCCCAGTAGTTACTTTTGTTAAGCCCGCTACTTATTCTGTTGTCTTTCTCCCGAAGTGCTAAGGTACGAGGATGTAAATAAACCAACACCGGCTTAAAGCAGTGATGGCGAACAAATGCAGGTACAAAGGTACACTCTCTCTCTCACAAACACTCAAACACACACACACATGTTTTACGCGCTTCTTTCATTTCCAAAATATTGCTAAAATAAATATTGCGGAAGGGCAAGTACACATACCCCTTATTATCGTAATTAGTATTATTATGCACACTAAAGAACCTTCACAGTTCTGAGTAGGACGTACGGAATTGGCCAACTGAAGAATTCATCAATGGCGAACAACTTGTTGTAGGCACGGACATTGGATACTGACCGTTGTGGTTAGCCGGTATCGGAAACCAAACAAAAAGCTAATACGGTATACCCTTGGACAATATATCCCTCCAAACTCACTTTCTGTACACACACACACACACTCACATACACATGTACACACACACACACACATATATATATGGCCGAAACAGCTGTCAGATATGATATAATTATATATTATATTTTATATTTTATATTTCTATTTCCTTGTCTAATTATATTTACAATATATTTTGTATAATGCCTTTGCTGTTATGTAATGGTGTAATAAAGTATTGATTGGGTATCATCTGATGGTTGATGTTTGATTGATTTAAGTATCTTTCTCCATTTTCTAATTTTGTATATATGTATATATATATATATATATATATATATATATATATATAATATACGTACACACAAACACACAAATATTGTAAATCAGAATTCCCAGGAAAAAAAAACTGCTTCCTAAGTCAACTGCTATATATCGAGTTTCGGTTTATCACAGAAAACATTTACAGTAACGTGAACTTGTATAAACTAGATAAAAGTAAGGTAATGAACTGGCAGAATCGTTAGCACACTAGAAAAAGAGCTGAGTAACAGTTCTGCCGACATGACGTTCGATGTTCAATTCTTGTCGTGGTTTCCTTTCGGTGTTGGTGAAATTAGTACCAGTCAAACACTGATTCTATGTAAACCAACAAAATGTCAGAGCCTGTCGCTATAATAACAACAACAAACAAAAGAAATTAGGCTCAAATGAACACCTTGAAACGTAATATGACCGTCTGACATTTTGTTTGCTGTAAGATGCAGACTGTCAGCTTAGCCATCTGCAACTAATCAGAAATTACATATGATAGAGTTAATCACTTCGATATTTTTTCGAAGGGAAACATTGTACTTATATTACAAAGAGTTTGATGATAGCTTATAAAGTTTCTTATCGCAAGATGGTGGAAATTTAATTTCTTTTCTTCGCTTTTTTTTTTCTGTTTTTTTTTTGTTTTTTTCTTCTTTTTGTTTACATAGCTTTGCCTTTTCTGATAAGAAGCCGACCTCGAATGTTATTCCAATCCGTGTTGTATTTCAGCAATACTTGTCGCCATTACTGCAATATCTTCCAGAAAATCGATTATGATCAATGGTTCCATAAGAAACTAATTTCTTGTCGACTGCATCAATTTTCCAAATAAACTTTATATTCTTTGATCCTTTCTGCTTTTGCTGTTTTACTTTATTTCGTTATTATTTTAAATAAATCAAGAGACCTATCAGAAAGCATCTTTCATGAGGCTGTAAAAGTGAGTAAAAGTTTTTACTTTTTCATTTTAGTTTTTATTTTAACCGAAATTAAAAGTAATTCCATTTCGCTGACTTCAGCATATTTCTTTCAAACAGGCACAAAACCAAATATCTTGTATACCAGTGAATGAATGATTTCAATATAATATTGGTATTTCTAGCATAAACACAATGCGGTAAATTATATCGACCGGCGTATTTGACTGGTACCGTGTTTTATTACATCGGAAGATGAAAAACAATGTTGAACTCGACCTGATTTGAAATCAGAGCTTAATCAATGGTAATAAATGCGGGAAGAACTTTTGTCCGATGTTATTCCAAGTCAGCCATTTCTTGTCTGGCTCAGTGGTTAGAGCATCGAGCTTACGATCGTGAGGTTGTGAGCTCGAATCCCGGACCGGGATGCGTGTTGTGTTCTTGAGCAAAGCACTTTATTTCACGTTGCTCCAGTTCACTCAGCTGTAGAAATGAGTTGCGACGTCACTGGTGCCAAGCTGTATCGACCTTTGTCTTTCCCTTGGATAACACTGGTGGCGTGGAGAGGGGAGGCCGGTATGCATGGGCGACTGCTGGTCTTCCATAAACAACCTTGCCCGGACTTGTGTCTAGGAGGGTAACTTTCTAGGTGCAATCCCATGGTCATTCATGACCGAAGGGGGTCTTTACCCCTTTACTATTTACATTATTGACACCAACATTTCGCCACATGGTGGCTCTACCAAATAGAAATAGTTGCTAAGACTCACTTAGATCACACTCACAGTCTCATAAGTGTGATGTATCTGCTCTATATAATACTTAGTGACACCGCCCCCAAAATATGAGATAGACTCAACAGAACCTCAATAAATATCTATAACTGCTGCGCAGGTCCACTTAATTCTAAGCCTGTGAAACCAATTTTATTCTTTACCTTGTTTAAGAGTAGATTACCGTTTAATTGTCTGTTTTAAAAGAATTATGTTTAAGTTTTTCCTGAATATTCTAAACAAAGACTCAATTCAGTTAAAGGTTGATAAAACTAGTAGCAATAATATATACATATACATACATATTATAGTATTATATACACATATATATATATATATATATATATATATATATATATATATATATATATATATATATATATATATAAGAAATATTGAATTTCTAAACTTTCGTGGAGACCTGTACGTTGGTGGGGCGATAGAATGGTTGTATACTGTCAATCTAACAAGAACGTGACAGTAGGGGGTACACCACGTTGTATAGTCCTAGGAGGCGTTCGATGCTCTAGGGCTATACAACGGTGGTGTACCCCTACTGTTACAGTTTTGTTAGCTTGACAGTATACAACATTCTATATGATAGATATATCTATTATATATATATAAGATAACCGTTAGACTTAGTGTCACGTAAGCAGTTAATGCATACCTTGTGTTTCAAGCATTTCTACATAGACTTCAAACAACTCATTATGTCCATTATTCACACACTCTCACCCCCCACACACACACACATACGTGCGCACACACACATAATGCTTTTCAAAAGATACACCGATCTAGATTAACGAGTTACCAAACTAGAGCCCAGGTGACACCATGAAATACCTTAAACCCGTTGTGGTAAGGTAGAACATTATATAAAAATATGAATGTGTTAATGTACATGTGCATATATGTTTTTATTCGTACATGAGTAGTGGTTATTATATCACTGTATACATCGGTATATGAATGTGCATATGTATACAAGTTTGTATATGTATGTATAGATGTATGTTTAGTGTCTCCTTCAACACCTGTTCATATAACTTTGAGAAGTTTAGGCTAGTATAGGCCCAGGCTATGTCTAACTTAATATCACCACCCGGTGAAGTGTTTTACTCATATATAGAGCACTTGGCCCACTCTAGCAAAGAGTTATTATTGTTGAAGACATATCCGGGTGTAGGATGTTGGTCCAAGATTTTTTGAAGAAGTTTGTCCAGTGAACTTATGAATTTTATGGGATCCGTTTCCCCGTTGACGTATTTTGGTATGGTATTATAGAGAGTTAGACCGGTTGAGATAATGTAGTTGTGACATAATGTTGTTATGTGTCCTGAGTTCGATTTTTGTAGTAGGCGGGTAGGCGGATAGCACGGGGGCCAAGTCTTGGGTGGATTCTAAAATTGATGCCAACATCATTTGTGCAATATTGATAGAATATTTTCCACATCACACAAATGATGTAGCGCTCCTGGTGGCGTTGAAGAGAGTATCGATGTTATCGTAAACTTGTACGAAACAGCTATTTGGGTACAAGTTCACTCTAACGATTTCACCGGAAGTGACACCAGTAACACATTTTAAAATGTCACTTGTATACAAAAGCGGTAAGCAAGGAAACCAATTTTAAATTATGTCAAAAACGGTGAAGAAGATACGTATTGGAAAAGTGGAACTATACGCACTTCAGTAGAGTTTGCAATAATGAATACAAAGAAGAGAA
>NC_043018.1:18059743-18065219 GCF_006345805.1 Octopus sinensis | reverse complement strand
TTTTCCTCTTCGATTTCGTTTCTCTATGATTCATACCAAATTAGGATTCCGAATATTGCTGACAAAATCTGCAAATCTACATTATAAGCAATAACAATAATGACAATACGTTTGCTGTCATCACAAACACAACAACAACAACAACAACAACGATAACAAAAATGGCTGCCCAAGGCCCCCAACACATATAACATTTAATAAAATCTGTTTCCCGAAGCTAATTTCTGATGAGTTTCTAAAACAACTAGTTTTCTTTTTCCTTTCTGCTCATAGTTTTCTTATCTTTATTCTCTGTTCCTTTTTTTTTGTTCTTTGTTCCTGACATTATTTTTTTTCTATTTTTTGATATATTCCATCTTCCTTTGTTTTTGATCCCAACCGAACTGTCATCATCGTTCTGTGATTCATTTAAGAAGTGTATAAATAAAACTAGCAGTATCGCCCGGCGTTGCTCGGGTTTGTAAGGGAAATAACTATATAAGCATTTTTAGAGAGTTACTTCCCTTATAGATGCCAATTCGGGCTTTCTTAGCCATTTCTGTTTTGGTGTCTTCAAGCCATGAAGTCGTTGTTCTAAAAGAACGCTGGTCTCCTTGACAACGCTTTACGACGTTGATTTCCTTACACTCCCTTCCCCACAGCTTCATGAGGGAGGGAAGAAGGAGGAGAAGCAACACAGGTGCAGGTGTGACCATGGACGCCAACTCCGCCGCCATCGACACACGAAAAATTATGCATTAAAATGGAATAAAAAATGATGTTAAATTATTTTTAAAATCGTAGACACATTGTAGACGCGCGCTAATACCCAGACGGGCTCGATATAAATCACGACTATAAGATACCCGAATTTGGTTAAACTGCACCGCAAAATGTGGGAGTAGTTAGGAATCTAAATCGAAGGGGACAGACACTCACACAACTACAGTTTTATATATATAGATATATACGTGTGTTTTATTGCATTCGTTGAGCCCTGTTTGTATTTGTGCTGCTCTTATCTAACTCGCAGCAGCTTTGTATAATAGACAAATGGAGTAAATATTAATTTGTGACATTCTTGTTTTTATTACAAATCTTTTCATATGGTGGTCTTCTACCAGTTGGAGAGTCTTATTGACATTACAGAGCGTTAAAAGAAAAAGAAAACTCTGCCTTTTACTCTTCGATGTTTCGCTTTCCAGTGTTAATATAGAGAGTTTTGAATAAAATAAAGAGCTTTTATTTATCAGGAATGGGGAGTATGTCTGAAAGAAATCCTAAAATTCTAATCTTCAGTGACGTGATATTAAAATGATTGAGTCTCTTAAAGGTTTTTTTGTATTCTTGCAGGTCAGCCATAACCGATCAGACTTCTTGCCAAACATGTTCCAGCCGTGAGCATCGCGTTTATTTATTTCACAGGCACAAATAATGACAATTTTATGCTGTCTTTCTTGTTTGTTGGGGTTTTTTTTTGGGGGGTTGTAATTTGCGATCATGTCTAGTAGATCGACCAACGGTCTACTGCCTCCACCGTTGTCTGAATATGCTTGGTTAGCGTTTAGTTCTACATCCTTGATGCAGAAGCTTGGGCTTTCTCGAACAATACAAGCGAATGACCACCACCGGTCGATCATAGTTGGAGAATCATCAAATAACTTTGTAATGCTAGCCAAAAAAAGGAGTCTTGCCTTCAACACTCCGTTGAAATCCTTTGGGTAATTCTTAATGTGAGAGAGTCAGATTAAATGTGAGTGTGCGTGTGAGCGCGCGCGTGTGTGTGAGACGTTATGCGCAAGATTTGCGTTTATAAATCTGCTTAGCATTATACTATACAACCGAATATTCACAAATTAATGCAAATAAGGAAAGCTGGCTTGACAGATCATCGGAACCTCATGGTGACTCTCCAAGAAAAAAGTCTGATTGATTGGATCTTTTGAATTTTTAGTTACATGGACACTTTACATTAATTAGTTCCACGTAATCGATTACTATGACGAGCTGATAGCCGAATCTGCAAGAGGAGCTTTTTTCAATAATTGCATGATTCTCTGTATCTTACACTGCTCATTTATAGATACAATAAGGAAGAGACGCCGACAGATATAAATTTACATAATATATATATAGATATTATATATATATATATATATATGTGTTGTGTGTTATGTATGTATATATGTATGTATGTATATATCTATTATATATATATATATATATATATATAATATATATATATAGATTATATATATATAGGGGATTGATAGAACGTTAGCTACTACACACTTTTTTCTCTCCTTGTTTTTTTCTGTGTATCTTTCTGTAGAAGAGCGTAGGCTCGAAACGTAAAACACCTTTTTCTATTCCTGGGCGCTATACTAATACATCTGTTTGTTTTGTTACACCACTGCCTTCGTCTTTTGTTTATTTTCGTAAACTATCCCTTTATATATATATGTATATGTATATATATATATATATCTATAGATATATATATATATATATATATATATATATTTAAAATATATATATATATATATATATATATATATATATATATATATATATATATATATATATATATATATATATATATATATATATATATATATATAATGCTGGTGATAGTAATGGTGTCATGCGAATAATTAAAATTTATCTAATCGCATTAGTACTGATAGCGTTAAGAGCTTCGCCATTGTGGCAGACGGATGAAGCCTCATATAAAAAATACACCACGGTTAAAAGAAAATATCCAAATTGATCATTTCTGTTCTCCTTCGTAACATTGGTATATTTATATACATGTGTGTGTGTGTATGTATATCGTACAGACATGGAAGTAATATTTCGAACGCAGTATAGTCATGAAACCAGCAGAAAGAATGGGTATTTTACCGTTATATGACGGGGGAAAAAAAGAAGCAGTGGACTCTACAAAGCACCTCCCATTTGACGGTTGATTATATATTTGGAGTTTTGCATTGGATTTCCGAGGGCATTTTGGATTCCTGACTGCAATGGATCGTCAGTGGAACACATTATTACATTCTGTTAAAGAGATCTAGTATTTACTAATATCTAATGGAATATGAGATCTCTCTAACAGAAGGCAATATAGCAGTCCCTTGATGATCCATAACGGTTAGTCATCCAAATGCATATATACACGCACACACACATATACATATATACTTTTTTACTCTTTTACATGTTTCAGTCATTTGACTGAGGCCATGCTGGAGCACCGCCTTTAGTCGAGCAAATCGACCCCGAGACTTATTCTTTGTAAGCCCAGTACTTATTCTATCGGTCTCTTTTGCCGAACCGCTAAGTGACGGGGACGTAAACACACCAGCATCGGTTTTCAAGCAATGCTAGGGGTACAAACACAGACACACAAACACATACATACGTATATATATATACATACATATATACGACAGGGTTCTTTCAGTCTCTGTCTACCAAATCCACTCACAAGGCTTTGGTCGGCCCGGGGCTATAGCAGAAGACACTTGCCCAAGATGTCACGCAGTGGGACTGAAGCCGTAACCATGTGGTTGGTTAGCAAGCTACTTACCACACAGCCACTCCTGTTATATATTATATATATATATATATATATATTATATATATATATATATATTATATTATCTATATATATATATATATATATAATACACATACATATGTGTATATGTTGTGTCTTCGTAGAGTCATTATGCCAATAATTGCACAACATGCAGAGGTTCGATTCCACGACTTTATTGACTAACAATAAAGAAGGTTAAGAAGTTGTAAAAGAAGTGGAATTGAACCTGTGCGTGTGTTATAATTGGCCTAAAGGCTATCCACAACATAATATGTATCAACACACATCAAGAATCTTGGAAAACTAAAATCCAAAAATGAAATATTACTATGTGTATATACATACATATACAAATATATATATATATATATATAAGAAATTGAATTAAAGCTGCAACATACACTCACACAGAGACATACATACATACATACATACGCACACAGTCCTCCATACACACACGTTCAATCACTATTAGTAGACCACATGCACAGAGGTACGCTCTCATACCCCTTATCTCACATCTGTCTATGAACAGAAATAAAGAGATTTTCAAATAAATCTTAATTTATCTGATAAATCAGAAGCAAAAAATATATAAGCAAGATTTCTCTATAATAAACAATTTTACAATCTGTATACGTCTGACGGACGTATATACTTCGCTAAAACTGTGTGCATGTGTGTGTGTGTGTTTGTGTGTGTGTGTGTGTGTGTGTTTGGGTGTGTGCGCGGGCGTGTATTTGTATATATGTAAATATATGATGTATATATATATATTTACATATATATATATATATATATGTAAATATATATATGCATATATATTTATATCCATACAAAGACACGCCCGCGCACAACACACACACACATATATATATGTATACATGTAATATATATATGCATATATATATTTACATCCATACAAAGACACGCCCGCGCACACACATATATTATATATAATATATATATATATGTACATATATATATATATAGTATATATATATATACATATATATATATATATATATATATATATATATATATATAGATATATATAATATATATATATATATATATGTATATATATATATATATATTATATAATATATATAGATTATGCCTAACTATACATATACATATATATATATATATATATACTATATATATATCTTACATATACATTGATATAGCGAGATATACACACATACATCATACATATAGGAACAGGCTTGGCTGCGTGGTAAGAAGCTAGCTTCTCAATCACATGGTGCCAGGTTCAGTCTCATTCCGTGGCACATTAGGCAAGTGTTTTCTTTACTTTAGCCACGGTCTGACCAAAGCCTTGTGAGTTGATTTGGTAAACGGAAACTAAAAGAAACCCCGTAGTATATATTTCTGTGTGTGAGTGTGTGCACGCGCATATTTTCGCCGCCACCATCACCGCTGGCACCTGGTGTTGGTATGTTTATGCCGCCATAACCTTAGCGGTTCGGCAAAAGCGAGGGATAGAATAAGTACTAGGCTTTAAAAAATCCTGAGGGTCGATTTGTTTAGTTAAAACCCTTCAAGGCGGTGCTCAAGCAAAGCCGCAGTCAACGTATATCTCTCACAAAAGCTATATACACATCCACAGTTTTGATGCATCAAAGAATTGTTTTGTACAGGTTCTGAACGATTGTTAGACAATTTATGAGTCATTCTTCAAGTGGGCGACAATGCAGAAGGAAAGCAGCTCATCACTGGATGCTCTGAAATAAACTTTAATACATACATACATATATATATATATATTATATATAATTATAATAAAATAATAATAATAATAATAATAATAATAATAATAATAATAATATAATAATAGGGAATAAATCCAAACTTACAGGGAAAAATTAGATT
>NC_043018.1:18027243-18054743 GCF_006345805.1 Octopus sinensis | reverse complement strand
CAGTCTTTCTCTCATAATCAAGCAGCCTGTCATAACCGAGCAAACGTAATTGCTGGACTACTTCTTTAATCTATTCAACAATATTCTTCAAAAATTTATGTTCGATACTTGCCTCATTCAAATTTCAATTCTATTAAACTCAGCAGACGCCAATATTCCTGCTTAATTCCAGAGAATTCTTTAATCGCTTTCATTGAAGTCATTTTATAGAATTGATAATACTTTCCATACTTTAACGGAACGAACATGTTGATAATTTCCAGACAACATTTCAAAGTTATTAAACACGAATTGATGTAGAAAAGATCAAACCACAAAGGAAAACAAAGAAAGTGAATTTACGTAAAACCATATTTACAGGAAATAAGCAATTAACAAAACATAATCACTTCTCCGAAATTTTTTCTAAGCTTGTTTTATCGATCGAGAATTGTCAAAAGACGATTAGACGAACAATAGATTTCTCGACCTAATAGTACCCTGGGACCATTTCACTACATTTTCTTGGCAAAATATTTATTTGTAAGCTATGAGAATGTCACCTTGACAGACCGGGTCCTTGCTATGGCGGTTAATTAGCAAATCAATCGAGCAGATGGAGCTCATAAGCCTGGCAGGGACAGCCTGTCTAGAGGAAGAGAAACCTTGATGCGAAACCTACGCTGCCTTGTGACTATATCTAGTCATGGAAATGTTTCGAGATTTTTCCACAGATCCTGTGGTTTATGCTTTCTTTCGATAGCGAAATGTCGTGGGTTGGAATCCCTGAAGAAATTTAACGTTGGCTACACTTTTGTTCTGGCAAATCCTGCGACTCCAAAGATGCCATCTTGTGGCGGCCGTGCTCTTTCTTTGAATTCATCAGCAACATTGAACAAGGGACACGTTGCATGAGAAACAATCTCTCCTCCTTCCCGTACTGCTCGGTTTTGGACCCTGTTGTACACTGAAGAGATAAACAGCAAAAACCGCACCGCGATGGCCTACAAGTGAGATTGATGTGACGGAGGTTGCCGTTTGCGCATCGGAGTACTCAGCCATACATCAAGCTGTTCCAGTAGGGTGGACAACGAGGGCGTTCGTTCATGGCCATGTAATGACGAAAGCTGCAAATGAATTGAGAAGACTATTTGGCAAGGAAGTGAATGACTATCACAAGGTTGTGTCACTTATCCCAGTACATTACCTTTCATATCTGTACAAAATCATTTTCTTCTATTTCTATTCTGATTTAGTTGTTATAATAAAACTTAGATCAACCCTTTCAGCCACATCAATATGCATTCAAACGGTAAGGAATCCCTCCAGGGATCGTTAAAAATATTTTAGTTTAAATTTTTGCGCCTACCTTAAATAAATAAGATCTGTGTTGAGATTTTCTGCTATTTCTAGCAAGTCAAGCAGCGATATTAAAATTTCCCTTGTGTCTTGACATGTTAATGTTATTCTGGTAAGAACCAAAATACTATATTTCTTGTTAAGTACTACATTTAGTCTATGTTAAGAATCAGATTTCCAGGTGGTTGATGTCGGTTTAGATTAACTGAAAAGTCTGCGGGAATGGTGGAAGGCGATGACTTTGATCTTAACAACATGGTCTCTATGTAATTGCATGATCTATCATATATATATCGGTCAAATCTGAAGTAAACTCGCCTCTAACGTTTAAAAGGAAACACGCGTTGGTGTTTTAATGATTAAGACTTTTGGAGTGAGAGATATGTTAAAGCGCCGAACTAAATGCCTTAAGTTATTCATTTTCATTCTTCTCTATTATGACATCAGTAATCCCTGCTGTTGTGTAGGGATTTTATTCTTCCGAGATCAAACATATTTACCAATCCCTACCGAAGATGATTTAATCTTTTTCTGTCGGTCTAAAATTTGTTATTTAGTCATACGCAAATTTTGCTTTTGATACGTTTTTAACGGGAGAAAATCGGTATTTGCACAACGCAAATAATTGTTAGCATGTCTGTCTTTGAATCTGCCAGAACGCATTAAGAACAATTATGCAAATCCTCGTTTCTGATCTGGCTGTGAACAGAGCAAATAACTATTTTTATCGGTTGGCGGTTATAAGGACTGATCCGAGAAAATGTATGTTCGCTGAAATTATAAGCAAAGCAAGTGCCGGACTAAACACTTTCAAAGGCACAAGTAAACGGGTTCTTCTGGCTAACGAGACACATGTCGAGGCACGAGTGTCCCAGAATCCCTTGCACGAACAAACCGAGTGTGTTATGAACACACTTGCGTCATAAAAGGGAGAAGTTGTTTTTCCTGTGACGTATACAACGATGACTAGTATATTTGCGATTGAATTTACCCCAACACATCAAAAATAAGTAAGCAAAGCTTCGTTTTAGAGGGAAGTTGTACAAAAATATTTCGTTTTATCTTTAGAAACATAAAATATTTATGTCTTGGATGTTTTCGAATACAAACGAAATGATGACATTACCAAGTAGAGCAGAAGACATTCTAACGCCTTGATTTGACATCTATCGTCTATCTTCTTACGACACCAACGATACTAATGTATTTTAAACACATTTCTAGAAGCGATTGCTATAAAAACGAAGTAATTACAGCTAAATGTTATTATCCTCGCTGTAATATTCTAACTCCTGGCCTCCGTATTAATTGCTTTTAGCCATAAAGTTTTGAAGAAAAGTTTTAGTTGACCCCAATGTTTCATTGATATTTAATTCCTTAACCATGGGAAGAGGAAAGATAAGACTAACCTCCACGAGATTTGAACCCAGGGGGTAAGAAAACGTAGCTTGACACTCGAAAACATTTATACCTGTTATTTCATTTCGTTTTAATTTCTTAATATTGATTTCTTTTAATCAGAGATACAAGGCCAATATTTGCTGCCAAGATTTTCATATCGACTGAATATTAATGGATGTATTTTATAAATAGGGATTCCAAATGATTAATAACGTTTGTAATCAGAGAAAGATAGGAAACTAATTAATGTAAATTATTGAATCAGATGCATTACCTGGCAACCTCCTACGAGCGTCTATGATATCGTTGTTTTCACACCTGGGTAGAAAATCAAAGAAGCAAATATAATTCTGTGATATTTGCGCAGCTCTCAAGGTTATCAGCATTTTAAGTTAACTGAATTATCTAAAGAGGAAAAATCATGAGAAGGTGACTCTCCGAAGCTCTTTCAATTCAATTACGCTCGTTTAATCGCTAAAGCCTAAGACACGACAGTTAAACATATCTCATTCCTCTTTAAATCTAAGATCTTGTGATTCATCAAAAGAAATAAACACTTATCAATCAGTCAATTGATTAGTTAAAGAAGAACATTACAAGATTTCGAGGGTCAACGGAAGTGTTAATTTACTCGTCTGCGACAGGTTTTGTGATATTCGTTAGTATACAGGCTAACACACAAAGTTATGAAAACGTTTTCCTATAAATATTTTATGTGGTGGAAGCACTCCGTCGGTTACGACGATGAGGGTTCCTGTGGATCCGAATCAACGGAACAGCTTGCTCGTGAAATTAACGTGTAAGTGGCTGAGCACTCCACAGACACGTGTACCCTTAACGTAGTTCTCGGGGATATTCAGCGTGACAGAGAGAGTGACAAGGCCGGCCCCTTGAAATACAGGTACAACAGAAACAGGAAGTAAGAGTGAGAGAAAGTTGTGGTGAAAGAGTACAGCAGGGATCACCACCATCCCCTGCCGGAGCCTCGTGGAGCTTTTTAGGTGTTTTCGCTCAATAAAAACTCACAACGCCCGGTCTGGGAATCGAAACCGCGATCCTATGACCGCGAGTCCGCTGCCCTAACTACTGGGCCATTGCGCCTCCACATAAATATTTTATATTTCGGTAGAGACTATCGTTGGTGAAAGGAATAATCAAATCACAAAAACGTTTCCTTCTCAGAAAAGATTGCAATGTTTTAGATGTGGAGAAAAAGGAAGCAGCAAGCGATCAAATCAAGCTAATTCCTTCTTATTTTACAGATCTTTTTCATCTACTTGGTTAGGGATGGAGGAAAGAGTAAAACTCTTGGCCTTCGCACACCACGTTAGAGCGATGGCATTGAGAGCATTTAAAGTGTCGCTTTAAAATGTTACAAATCAACAACTATAGAAAAAATATTAGCCTTCCAGTCCAGGAATTGAACTCATGGGATGACAATTAAAAACTCAACACCCCAACACTAGACCATGCATCTTCCATCTCATACAAAAACTAATTCATCGTCAGTTTTGTTTTTCACACGAGCCATTTTCCTTCTGATGATATTCTATTCACTCAACTACTACGTAATACGTCGCTGTGTTTAATACTCCAAGCCGGTGGCAGACAACCTTTGGCACTGTCCAGTATTTCCTCTATGAAGTGAATGGAGGATGTACGAATTAAAAAAAGGGCCGACCCGTGCCATTTTTAATTAAATTAAATGGCTTTTAGACTTTTAAATTTATGCCTTTATTTTACAAGATTCTTCATGTGAAATCATGTGTTGAAACATAATTTTTATATTCAGGGGCGGTTATCTTTTGCCGGTTAAATGCTTTATTTATTTGGTCTTCTCTTTAGCTTTTATTATTATGAAAGGCAAAGTGCAATTCCGTCGGGGTTGACTTTGCCTTTCATCCTTTCAGCGACGATAAATTAAGGCGGTGAGCTGGCAGAATCGTTAGCACGCCGGGCGAAATGCTTAGCGGTATTTCGCCTGTCGTTACGTTGTGAGTTCAAAATCCACCGAGGTCGACTTTGCCTTTCATCCTTTCGGGGTCGATAAATTAAGTACCAGTTACGCACTGGGGTCGATGTAATCGACTTAATACCTATGTCTGTCCTTGTTTGTCCCTTCTGTGTTTAGCCCCTTGTGGGTAATAAAGAAATAGGTATTTCATCTGCCTCAACGTTCTGAGTTCAAATTCCGCCGGGATCGACTTTACTTTTCATCCTTTCGGGCTCGATGAATTAAGTACCATTGAAACACTCGGGTCGATGTAATCGAATAATCCGCTCCCCCAAATTTCAGGGCTTGTGCTTAAAGTAGAAAGGGTTATTATCTCCGCCTTAGCGAAAGTGGAGGGATTGTTTTCAGTCACATTTATTTGTTTGTTTGTTTGTCTATCCATGGACAAGATATCTCGAGAACCGCTGGATGGATTCGGATGAAACTTTCAAGGATCTTTGGTCTCATGACTGGCACAAACTGATTAGATTTGGGGATCGATCTGAGCGTGTATTTAATTGCAAAAAAATAATGACCGTCCCCAAAAATCGCAAAACCTTTTAAAGACGTCTTGTTTGAGACCTCTTATTCCGTTTGGATTCGAATTCTTTGACAATGTCATCTCCCTGTTATCTTGTGGTCTTCCGAACGAACTCTTCCTATCTCTCGAATACCACTCAAAAACTGTACAAAGCTATCTTTGAGAAAAGTGCGACATGTTCCAGCCCAGTGGAACCTTTGCTTTCGGTGTTCCGCAGTCTTGCAGTTCAATCCCCCACGCCACCCTCGAGTTACTTCGTTTCGGGTCTATATTCTAGCAATGATATTCTTTGCATGGATTTTTCTCCTCGGTTGTAGCTAGCCATTGTCTTCCCTTCTTCATAGCTTCCCACATCACAAGCGAGAGAAGACTGTATAACGATAGTAGGAGCACTCCGTCGGTTACGACAATGAGGGTCCCACCTGATACGATCAACGGAACAGCTTGCTCGTGGAATTAACGTGCAAGTGGCTGAGCATTCCACAGACACGTGTACCCTTAATGTAGTTCTCAAGGAGATTCAGCATGACACAGAGTGTGACAAGGCCGGCCCTTTGAAATACAGGTACAACAGAAACAGGAAGAAAGAGCGAGAGAAAGTTGTGGTGAAAGAGTACAGCAGGGTTCATCACCACCACCCCCTGCAGGAGCGTTCTGAAGCTTTAGGTGTTTTCGCTCAATAAACACTCACAATGCCCGGTCTGGGAATCGAAACCGCGATCCTACGACCGCGAGTCCGCTGCCCTAACCACTGGGCCATTGCGCCTCCACATGTATAACGATAACCGATTGATTAGTAAGCGTGTCTAATGGCAATGCAAGCAAACGAGATGTATCTGAACGTAGAGCGTTTTTAGACTTCTTATTAAACAAAGAAGGAGGTTAACATGTTTAGTGGAAGACGAGAGATGGCATTGGTCAGTTTGATCGAAAATGGCACAGTCCACTTAGTTGAACCATGTGATCATAACCTCTCTTTTTTCTCCTATCACCCGCAGACATTTTAAAATAGAAATCGGGCATTTCTCATCTCTGAATTTATCCATTAATGAATTATGTAGATTTATTCTTTTACTCTTTTACTTGTTTCAGTCATTTGACTGCGGCCATGCTGGAGCACCACCTTTTAGTCGAGCAAATCGACCCCGGGACTTATTCTTTGTAAGCCCAGTACTTATTCTATCGGTCTCTTTTTGCCGAACCGCTAAGTGGCGGGGACGTAAACACACCAGCATCGGTCGTCAAGCAATGCTAGGGGGACAAACACAGACACACAAACACACACATACATATATATATATATATATATATATATTATATATATATATATATATATATATATACATATATACGACAGGCTTCTTTCAGTTTCCGTCTACCAAATCCATTCACAAGGCATTGGTCCGCCCGAAGACACTTGCCCAAGATGCCACGCAGTGGGACTGAACCCAGAACCATGTGGTTGGTTAGCAAGCTACTTACCACACAGCCACTCCTGGTTGTTATTTCTAGCGATTGAGGAGACCGAATAGAGGCTTTCTGTCCTTGGCACTGTCTTTTGGATGTTTTAGTTGGTTGGTTGGTTGGTAACTGCTTTGGCAAACAACAAAGGAAATGTCGTTTTCAATATAACATCACCATCAACAACAACAACAACAACAACCAAAACAACAATAACAGCAACATTAAGAAGAACAACATTTAACTGCAGCGAGAAACAATAGATTTAGTGTTGAGAATGAGATTGGTCAGGGTGAAAAAAAACTGGTGCAAGAGAAATAGAATAGCAACAGTAAAAAAGATGAATGAAGGTAGAAAATGGAGTTTGTAAAACAATTAAAATCTGTGAAATAAACAAATGGAAAACAAATAAAAATACGGAAAGATATTTAAGAAAATATTTAAAAAAAAAAAAAAGAAAAGAAAAAGAAGAGAGAGAGAGAGAGAGAGAGAGAGAGAGAGAGAGAGAGAGAGAGACTGCTCACGTTCAGAGATGTAATAACGATTAAATGGATGCGAGAAAATTGATTTTTTTCAAAAGGCTGACGACCGTGGCGGCGTTGATGATGATGATGATGATGATGATGGTGGTGGTGGTGGTGGTGGTGGTGGTGGTGGTGATGATGATGATGATGATGATGGTGAAAATGATGATGATGATGACGATGATGATGATGATGATGGTGAAAATGATGATGATGATGATGGTGGTGGTGGTGGTGGTTGGTGGTGGTGGTGGTGGTGGTGGTGGTTGTGGTGGTGATATTGATGACGATGATGATGATGATGGTGGTGGTGGTGGTAGTGGTGAAGATGATGATGACGATGATGATGATGGTGGTGGTGGTGATGGTGGTGGTGGTGGTGATGATGATGATGATGATGATGGTGAAAATGATGATGATGATGATGATGATGATGACGATGATGATGGTGAAAATGATGATGATGATGATAGGATTGTTAATGAGGAAGAGGAGGGCGGTAGGGGGTGGCGTTGCTGCTGATAACAACGATGGTGATAACGAAGAAGAGAAGGATGGCAGTGTTTATAGTAATGGGGATGTTGGTGATGATGATGATGATGATGATGATTGTGTGTGTGTGGTGGTGATGGCGATGGCGATAATGATTGATGAGGAGCAGCAGGAGCAGGAGCAGGAGGTGGGGGGATTGTGGTGATGGTGTGGACGATAATGCTAGGGGGGTTGGTGGTAGTGATGAGGATGATGAAGGGGATGATAGTGAAAGGTGGTGATGGTGAAAAAATTTGGTAACAAAATGGCGATTACATCCTGAAGCATTTAAGTGCAATTTCTGTTTGTCTGTATGTATGTATGCATGTATATATATACATACATATAAATATATATATATATATATATATTATATACATATATATATATATATATATATATATATATATATATATATATATATATATATATATATATATGCATATGTGGAGGCGCAATGGCCCAGTGGTTGGGGCAGCGAACTCACGGTCGGAGGATCGCGGTTTCGAATCCCAGACCGGGCGTTGTGTGTGTTTATTGAGAGAAAACACCTAAAGCTCCACGAGTCTCAGGCAGGAGGTGGTGGCGACCCCTGCTGTACTCTTTCGACGCAACTTTCTCTCACTCGGGCTGGAGTCATTTGAAAGCTAAAACAATGCGAAGCGCATTGTAACCAGCGATGTGTAGCAACATGTGATAGCCTGGTCGGTCACGTGATCACGTGATATACATATGTATGTATGTATGTGATTTGGCTTCACATGTGAGACATTTGGCTCAGTGGTTAGGGCACCGGGCTCATAATCATAAGGTAGTGAGTTCGATTCGGGCCGGGCTGTGATGTGTTCTTAAGCAAGACACTTTATTTCACGTCGCTCCAGTTCACTCAGCTGTAGAAATGAATTGCGATATTACCGGTGCTAAGCTGTATCGGCCCCTTTGCCTCTCACTTGGATAACATCAGTGGCATGGAGAGGAGAGGCTGGCATGGGTGACTACTGGTCTTCCATAAAACATCCTTGTCTGGACATGAGCCTCTTTGTAGGTGCAATCCCATGGTCATTCATGACCGAAAGGGCTCTTGACCTCTTTATGTATATATCTGTGTGTAAGTATGTATATATGCATGCATGTATTTATATATCTGTCTAATTATGTATATGTATACCAAACAAATACATTTGAAAAGCGGTCTGACCGTGACCCTTCCATTTTTCTAGCATGTACTACCTAATTTGTCCTTCCATTTTTTAAGGAAGTGATATGAGGAATATTTACTTCTATTTCTTGCTGAGTCCAAGTGATCACATGTAATATTTAGGATTAGGTTCGTTCATAGATCGATATATATGCACAGTTATTGATCTATCTTCCTATCGCTATAAAATGTATGGAGAAGAAGGAAAGGAATATTCAATAATCCGAAACGGACATTTCATGAATAAAGCCACTTTTTGTATGGGAGGAAGTTTGAATCCCAACGACATGCTTCCGGTTTCAAGTTCCGCTGGTGATGGTGTACGTGTATTCGGTAGACGGAAACTGAGAGAAGCCTATTGTGTATATGCATGTCTGTGTGTACGCATAACTGTATATATGCATGTGTCTATGTATATGTATGTGTGCCTGGGTGTATATTTTCATTTGGGTTTTTCTCTCAACACGGCTTCACAACCAGTGTTGGTTTATTCTTTTATTTGTTTCAGTCATTTGACTGCGCCTATGCTGGAGCACCACCTTTAGTCGAACAAGTTTACCCAAGGACTTATTTGATTGTGAACCTAGAACTTATGCTATCGTTCTCTTTGGCCGAACCGCTAGTTACGGGGACGAAAACACACAAATATCGGTTATATATATAGGGAGAATTCACGAAAGAAACAAAACACGAAGGCACGTTGTGTAGAAAACAAACAGATGTATTAGTATAACGCTCGAGAATTGAAAAAGTCTTTAACGTTTCGAGCCTAAGCTCTTCCACAGAAAGGAACACAGAAAGAAACGAGAGAAAAAAATGTGCGTAGTGGCTACCGATCTATCATGGATGTATGTATATATACATGTACATATATATATATATATATTATATGTATGTATGTATGTATGTTTGTATGTATGTATGTATATAAGTATATATATAAATGTACATATGTATATATATATTCATATGGATATATACCGATCTATCATGGCATGTATGCATATATACATGTACATATATATATATTATATGCATGTATGTATGTATGTATGTGTGTATGTATATATGTATATATATAAATGTACATATGTATATATATATATTCATATGGATATATACCGATCTATCATGGCATGTATGTATATATACATGTACATATATATATATATTATATGTATGTATGTATGTGTGTATGTATATATGTATATATATATAAATGTACATATGTATATATATATATTCATATGGATATATACCGATCTATCATGGCATGTATGTATATATACATGTACATATATATATATATTATATGTATGTATGTGTGTGTGTATGTATGTATATATGTATATATATATATGTATGTATGTATATATATATATATATATGTATATATATATATATATATATATATATATATATATATATATTATACATATATACACAAAGGATGATTGGAAGAAAAAAGTGCATCTAGCATCGTAGTATAAAAGTTAGAAAGAAAGAACAGAAGCAGATTATCTGTGTGAATCTTTGCTGCGGGTTAAATATGTCGTCCAATGCAACTGCAAACCTCCAACATTATAGATTCAAACATTTTTTCCCTACAGCCATATTTATCAGAAACTGTTCAATAAAAAAAAAACACTTGTTTTTCAGAAAAAACCAGTTATAGCCAAACTTTTGCTAACACCAAGACATCATGTATAATACACTAGCAGTATCGCCCGGCGTTGCTCGGGTTTGTAAGGGAAATAACTATATAAGCATTTTTAGAGAGTTACTTCCCTTATATAATAGCAACAAAATGCATTAAAAATGGGAAAAAATGATGGTAATTGTTTCTTTTAATCGTAGACGCGCGCTAATACCCAGAAGGGCTCGATATGAATCACGACTATAAGATACCCGGTTTTGGTTAAACTGCACCGCAAAATGTGGGAGTAGTTAGGAATCTAAATCGTAGGAGACAGACACTCACACAACTTCACTTTTATATATAAAGACTAGCAGTATCGCCCGGCGTTGCTCGGGTTTGTAAGGGAAATAACTATATAAGCATTTTTAGAGAGTTACTTCCCTTATAGATGCCAATTCGGGCTTTCTTAGCCATTTCTGTTTTGGTGTCTTCAAGGCATGAAGTCGTTGTTCTAAAAGAACGCTGGTCTCCTTGACAACGCTTTACGACGTTGATTTCCTTACACTCCCTTCCCCACAGCTTCACAAGGGAGGGAAGAAGAGGGAGAAGCAAACAGATGCAGGTGTGACCATGGACGCCAACTCCGCCGCCATCGACACACGAAAAATTATGCATTAAAATGGAATAAAAAAATGATGTTAAATTATTTTTTAAATCGTAGACTCATCGTAGACGCGCGCTAATACTCAGACGGGCTCGATATGAATCACGACTATAAGATACCCGGTTTTGGTTAAACTGCACCGCAAAATGTGGGAGTAGTTAGGAATCTAAATCGTAGGAGACAGACACTCACACAACTTCACTTTTATATATAAAGATAAGTCACATTTATGCGTGCATTCACAATGCAAGTATGTACGTATGTATACGTATTATTTTACAGCTTGGAATTTTTTGCAGTGAGATTGATTGGATAATGACGCCGCTAAGTTGAATTTGAATGTTTCCTTGTAGTTGTTTGTCGATGTGATAATGGAGTTAATGGCGAAAATGAATGGTAATGTTGGTAACGGCGATGTTGTTTATAGTAAACTTAAAGAGAAAAGGACAGATGTAACCGTGGTAAGTCATAAACCCGGAAGGTTTCTGAGTAAAGTACCAAAGCTGACTTTCACTGCACTGAAGTCATTACAGAATATAATTTCGCTAAAGTCATTATAGAATATAATGTCGATAAATTTCCTTGGCAGGAAATTATTTGTTTTACGCTGAAAGCATCTTTACTATCAACTTCGTTTTTATTTCGTTTTTGTTTCTTTTTTGTGTGTATGTTTAGTGGAATGAAATGTGTACCATTAAAAACTATTTAATAAATCTATTTTTCACTTTAGGATATCTTGTTTTGTAAAAGCCAAAAACCTCAAAATATGTATTTAGTCGTTTAACCATTTTATTAAAAATTCCTCTAAATTTTTTCAATGTTTTTCAAAAAAATAACCGCTTTTCTGGATTTTATGATTTTATAATCAGAGATTCAGAATATGAAATTTTAAAAACAAGAAAAAAAATAATTTTAATCCAATGATTTATAAATATATTTTTTAATATAATCCCATGGATACAGAGAACGAATAACTTTAAAAGGTGTATTAGCTTTTAAAATAATCATAGCAATGTGTATGTATTTAAAATGGTCCTTGCTTCAATAGACTTACGAGCAAAAGGTGACTATAAATGCAGCGAAAATATATTTATACTCTTCAAACATAAATCAAATGCAATATATTTCTATAGAAAAAAGAATTACTTTTTCTGTTCGAAATCGAACATATATCCAAAAAAAAAAAACGAAACTAGAAAGTAGAATTGTAAATTCCTTAATCATAATAAGTTCCTGATCCTAAAAGAAATTCTTTTTCAGATTCTTAATCTCTGGTATTTAAAACACAAGATTCCAAAGACCATTTGGTTCTTTTCTAAAACGGATGATATAAGTAAATTGGTTAAAACATCCAAGTTAACAGAAGCAAATGTCACTCTGGCTGGCATTCGAATTAAAGAACTTCAACTACAATATAATTATTTCTAATGTTGGAACAAGCACAAGAGTTTTCAGGCGAGGAGTTAGTCAATTACAGAGACTCCGGTACTTAACTAGTACTTAACTTTATCGATCCCGAAAGGATGAAGAGTAAAGTCCACCTCGGTGGCATTTGAACTCAGAATGTAAAGAGCTGAGAAAAATACCGCTGAACATTTTGTCCGACGCACTAGCGATCCAGTTATCTCACCGCCTTGTGAACTGCATTATAATAATTCATAAATGTAATGGTAGTTGTCCCTTGTAGACCGAGAAAGATGGTTCTGCAATTGATTGCTAAACACAGATAATTCGTTTATAGTAATCATATATGTATCTGCTGTACATCAGCTCACTCCTTTCATCAATACAACGCTACTTGTACAGGTACACGGTATACCATACGTCAGGTGTCGAGATAATTGCAGAACAACGTGAGATGAAGGGTTTTGCTCAGGAACACAACATACCACTTGCTCCAGTATTTAAAACTACGACCCAGCCTTGGTCACTCGGCCATGCATCCTCTTCATACATGTATCTTATGATTAATTTACATCCTCAATGTATGGTATTTGTCAAATGAAGATTAACGGTTATGTGATACGTGAAATTTCCACACGAGTTCCTCCTGTTTATCTTCATTGCTCTCAACTATTTTACATGATAAAAGATTAATAATTAATTAATTAATTGGCTCCAAACCAAATAATTACTTATTCGATTTATTAATTAAAATTATTTAATAAGTTTACCCGCTGTTGATTGGGTATTGTTTACATTTATTAGTTTATTAATGTGTTTTTTTTTTGTAAACCTATTTCGTTTCAGATTATCCTGGTATCTGCGACAAAATATTTTTTAAGATTCTTCCATTTGTGCTCTGGGTGAGACAGCTTCGGAATTGCCATGTGCTATTGGTTCCTCCACTTCTTATTTCTTTACTATCCACAAGGGGCTAAACATGGAGTGGACAAACAAGGACAGACAAACGGATTAAGTCGATTACATCGACCCCAGTGCGTAACTGGTACTTATTTAATCGACCCCGAAAAGATGAAAGGCAAAGTTGACCTCGGCGGAATTTGAACTCAGAACGTAACGGCAGACGAAATACCTATTTCTTTGTTACCCACAAGGGGCTAAACACAGAGGGGACAAACAAGGACAGACAAACGGATTAAGTCGATTACATCGACCTCAGTGCGTAACTGGTACTTATTTAATCGACCCCGAAAGGATGAAATGCAAAGTTGACCTCGGCGGAATTTGAACTCAGAACGTAACGGCAGACGAAATACCGCGAAGCATCTCGCCCGGCGTGCTAACGTTTCTCTCAGCTCCCCTTCTTCCTCTTCTAATTTCAAATCTACAACGTTAGCAGCTTTACCTCAGCTGCCAACCATTTTCAATATTCTTCTCGTATATCGTCTAGCGTGCTTGCAAGAATTTAATATTACAAACCTCTAATTTGTGAACAAAATTTTTAGCACTTCTTTACAAAAATCTGGGTTTTTTTTTTTTCAAAAACAAAAAATACTTCTGAACTGCTTTCTCTGGGACTTGCTGCTATAGTATTGCTAGCAGATATAAATGCCTCAAGAAATGAAATCTGTTCTGAAATTACATTTGCATTAAATTCTCTTTGAATTTGTTTAATATTTTTGAAAAATATTTCTCTTCGATTAATAAGCTTTTAAATCTGGTATGACGTCTTAGTCACGTGACTGATTTAATTATGTATTGTTCGAAAGCAGGAAAATTAGTTTGATGTTACTGAATGGCAAATCATTTGTGTGTGCCGTAAATTGTCAACTAACATGACAAGTATTGCTTTAATTCTAAATCTCATTGAAATATGCAGTTATTAAAAAGTCATAAACGCATTATATAAAACGTTAATGAACAAACAAACTCTAAACACCCGTAAAACACCAAGGACTTTTTTTTTCAAACTTGTTTTTGCAAACATCAGATGCTCTGTTTTTGTCGTTTCATATTACCGTAAAACAATGCTGTCATCTCCTTCTGTTCAAATTTTAAGTCCTTTGAAATGTTCATTTTTAAAATGAAATGTATATTCGTGCATGGCACGAAAATAAAGCGTTTCTCTTTTCGTTGTAAACAATTTCGGGAGATTATTTTGCATTAATTTAGGGCCATTTTACATTTATCCGCAGTTCAGCACTTTATCACCATGGACGGGATTCAATACAGTTTACTCTCGCATTTTCTACCTCTTTAAACTCTTCCTCTTCCGTTGGTGCAAAATGTTTCCTTCGCCCTTTTGCTTTGTAAAATCTTCTGCTTTATGTTGCATCATCAGTTTTTCCATAAAATGATTCTTTCTCTTCACAATTATTGATAAACCAAATTTTCATTCTGAATACTTTTACTCGACCGCACTCTTCAATAATGACATTGTCAGTCATATCTACTGATTTTTCAGTGCAAAATATTGGCTGAAAACTTTTCAATGAATTGCTGTTATAGTTGGCGTGTGTGGGGACAACTTAAAGCATTCCAAAACCTTTTAGTTCTCTTTGTAGACAAAAGTTTAGGCGTCTTATTTTCTTTCATCTAATTCAGCAGCGTCTTATAGAGTATATGCATTATATATGCGTGTATTGGTGGGTGTATGCATGTATGTATGTATGCATGTACGTACGTATGTATACCAGCGCTATTAAAAACCCTTCAAATCTATAAGCGACAGTCGTTTCTCTTCTCATTAAACATTAATATACATACATGCTTACATATACACATATATGCGTGTATATATATATATATATGTGTGTGTGTGGTGTGTGTGTGTGTGTGTGTGTGAGGCGCAATGGCCCAGTGGTTAGGGCAGCGGACTCGCGGTCGTAGGATCGCGGTTTCGATTTCCAGACCGGGCGTTGTGAGTGTTTATTGAGCGAAAACACCTAAAGCTCCACGAGGCTCCGGCAGGGGGTGGTAGCGATCCCTGCTGTACTCTTTCGCCGCAACTTTCTCTCACTCTTTCTTCTGTTGGCCTGCTCGTTTAGCCAGCGGGTGGCGTTATTTGAAGGCTAAAACAATGCGAAGCGCATTGTGACCAGCGATGTGTAGCAACATCTGATAGCTGGTCGGTCACGGATCACGTGATATATATATATATATATATATATATATATATATATAATATATATGTGTGTGTGTGTGTGTGTGTGTGTGTGGAGGCGCAATGGCCCAGTGGTTAGGGCAGCGGACTCGCGGTCGTAGGATCGCGGTTTCGATTTCCAGACCGGGCGTTGTGAGTGTTTATTGAGCGAAAACACCTAAAGCTCCACGAGGCTCCGGCAGGGGGTGGTAGCGATCCCTGCTGTACTCTTTCGCCGCAACTTTCTCTCACTCTTTCTTCTGTTGGCCTGCTCGTTTAGCCAGCGCGTGGCGTTATTTGAAGGCTAAAACAATGCGAAGCGCATTGTGACCAGCGATGTGTAGCAACATCTGATAGCCTGGTCGGTCACGGGATCACGTGATATATATATATATATATATATATATATATATATATTGATAGTTAGATAGATATATCTATATGTATGTATATGTATATATATATATGTATATATACATATATATATACACACAAACATATATATATATATATACCTACCAACATACATATGTGTGTGTGTGTGTGTGTGTGTGTGCGTGTGTGTGTGTGTGCGTGTGTGTGTGTGCGTGTGTGTGTGGTATCTCATATACTTCCAGTCTTGTTTATCTGTCACATCTGATAAAATATTTTCAAGTTGGTTTGTCCTCGTTTCTTCATTTTATTCAATTTATTTTTCCATTAATTTTCTTAAAATCTTTGTTTCTTTAATTTTTGTTCTTTTATTTTTCTTCAATTTGAAACTCTAGCAAATTTTTTCGATCTTTTACTTTTGTATTTTAGTTTTCTTGATTCTTTGTTCTTTTCTTTGTTTTTCATTGTTTAATTTTTTTTTATTTTTTACCCATTTATTTTAATTCCTTTTTATTTGCGTTTTTTTATTGTTTACTAAAACTTCATGAAAATACGCTCACAACGATCGCACCTTCTAATGAAACACTGAATATCCATTATAGAAATGCAAATTACTTCCTTTAATAAACTTAATGAATTTAATTGTTTGCTGTGGGCCGTGAAATTGGAAGAATTTGTATAACTGAATCAAGATTTCATTCGTGAGATATTTTACTGTGTTTGTTTTTTCTTCCATTTTTATCATTAAATGTATCGACAAGATTGTTGAATGTTTGCACTCGATTTCCCCAACCCATCATCATCATATTGAAAGTAGGGCTCATCCCTGGCAAAAGATCCGAACAGCGTGAAAAAAGTACAGCTAGGATGAAGCTATCTTACAGGAGAAACAGTTCGTGTCTCCGTGTAGATTTTTCGGGATAGATTTGTAGTGTAGATTTGTCTCCGTGTAGATTTGTCCAGCAGAATGAAACTCCGCTGTTCACCGGTCTTCCATACGTAAGTTAGCTAACCGAGAGACGAGCTCCATCTGGCGGAGATTCTTGAATTTCAGAAACTTTGTGAAAACAAAAACTACGATGACTCGATATGGGGAACATCTTTGTGATCGATTGATCAGCTACTGAATTGACACACGAATCCAGGTCAAATGACACACACTGAACGATATACTCTCAGGTAGACAATGTTCGACTAATTAGGATGGATGGATGGCTGGTTTGGTGCTAAACGACAACGAAAACTTCGATGGTTATTTGATTCTTAATACTGGCGCACGAAGGAATTCCATTCCTTATTTAAATATTGTCTTTGATGGGAGGCGCAATGGCCCAGTGGTTAGGGCAGCGGCCTCGCGGTCATAGGATCGCGGTTTCGATTCCCAGACCGGGCGTTGTGAGTGTTTATTGAGCGAAAACACCTAAAGCTCCGCGAGGCTCCGGCAGGGGATGGTGCGGTGATCCCTGCTGTACTCTTTCACCACAACTTTCTCTCACTCTTTCTTCCTGTTTCTGTTGTACCTGTATTTCAAGGGGCCGGCCTTGTCACTCTCTGTGTCACGCTGAATATCCCCGAGAACTACGTTAAGAGTACACGTGTCTGTGGAGTGCTCAGCCACTTACACGTTAATTTCACGAGCAGGCTGTTCCGTTGATCGGATCAACCGGAACCCTCGTCGTCGTAACCGACGGAGTGCTTCCATCCATTGTCTTTGATATATTGCATTCGCTGACGTTGTGGTAGTGGTAGTGGTGGTGGTGGTGGCGGTGATTGTTGTTGTTGTTGTTGTTGTTGCTGTTGATCGTGGAGGCGGTGACGATGATGGAGTTGTCGTTGTCGTTGTTGTTATGGTTGTTGTTGTTGTTGGTGGTGGTGGTGGCGGTGATTGTTGTTGTCGTTGTTGTTGTTGCTGTTGATCGTGGAGGCGGTGACGATGATGGAGTTGTCGTTGTCGTTGTTGTTATGGTTGTTGTTGTTGTTGGTGGTGGTGGTGATGTGGTGGTGTTGATGGTGATGTTGGTGGTGGTGTTTACCTCCATATAAGTGGATCTCCCACGAAATTATCAATCAATCGATTTGGGTGTAATCCATGAATACACAAAGTCTTCGCCCAGCAAACACACTGACTGAACTCTCACACTTGTTGTGATTCGTTGCAGTGCGGCATTCCAACCGTGACTAACACGGCCTTTCATACATCCAGAAGTATAGAACCTAATGCCCTCTTTCTCCTTTGAAAAGGTAGGATATAATCTGTGAAAAGTTGGCTGCTATTTCTAACAGGTGGAGCGTCTACATGGATACTCGCTTCTTACCTAATAATTGATGTTATGTTCAAATTAAATCTGGTCGAGTAAAGCTGTGCATAAAGGCGCTTCAACCGTGTCCATCTCGTATAAATATATTGGATTAAATTATAATGTCATTTCCGTAAGATGGTATAGTGTGCTTTGAGGGAGATTTGACTGCTATTTCTAGTAGATCAAGTGACTGGGTGGAGTCTCCTTCAATGGCTCAAGAACGCTAGTGGCAGATTCTTATCGTGATTAAAAGCTGACAGTTGGACACAATCCCTATTTGACAGTTATTGTGATGGTTTCTTTACAATTAACAGGTTTGATGTCCAAGGAGATATTGATTCTGCTGCTATTTAAATGTATATGGATGTTTTTTATGTTTGTCTGCACTAAATGGAAGTGTTAATGCTTTTAGTATGATGTAACCAGTATGTTAAGCGATGAGAGGGATCGTTCCTCTGGTTGTTTGAGAGTTATTGTAGTTCTTGTAGAGATTGCTTGAGCAATAAACTATAGTGGTTTTGTTGTAATTTTGTTACATTATTTAGTTGTGGTCATTAAGTAATGATCTCTGTGTAATAATGCTTCGTTATTTAGGTGCGGTTATTACATGGGTGTGATTCTTACATAGTTATATTTCGTTATTTAGCTGCGATCTGAAGGTGTGATTTCCCTGTAGATATCTTCATTGTGATATCTCTACAGTCTATAAAGAGATGAAATAAGCAGGGCTTTTTTTTTTTACTGAATGTGGCTTTGCTTTCATTTTGTGATATTTCTTTCGTTTGTATAATTATGGTCATGTGATTAGGAGTTCGATTGCTTCCAGAATGTTTTGAATGCTTCCATAATTATTCTATTGAGTGTAGGTTCTGGGGTAGAATTGATGATTTTTAGCTAAATTCTATAAACAATGTCGTTTTCTGATAAAAGTGGTTCTTCTAGACTCTTCTGAAGCTCAGCAAAAAATATTTTGTTTACTGAGTGGGTGTATCATCCTGTAAGCGGTAACATGGTTATAGAAAAGCAGGGGAGCTTGTTTCCGTGTGGTTGTGATAGTTAGATATACAGAACATCATGTACTATCTGCAGATGAGTTACTGTGGTTGCCTTGGTAAGAAATACTTGTGTCTGTGTGAGAGTTTCAAATGCTTTTGTTGCTGTTGTTATTGTTTTCACATGAGTAGTGCTTAGGTTTACTTAACAAACTTTATTCAGAAAACGAAATGTTTGCCTTCTCCAAACTATGTATCTACTGTTACGATATTTATTTTTCTTTTGTGTTTGTGAGTTTTGCTTTGCTTATTCAATATTTATACAAATATAATTGCAACAAGAAGCAAACAGATAAAAAATATATTTGCGTAAATTTCCTTTTAAAAAAAATATTCAATTAAAACATCTTGTTTTAATTGAATACGAGACAAAAGCATATAGAAATATTGATCCAATTTATTATGAAAACAGCTATTAATATCCCACGGCACAGAAAGTGTTAATATCTACAGAGGTCAAATCGAATCAAGAAAAAAGAAATGAAATATTTAAGAGTATAAATCAAAATTTACTCAGGGCAAATGCAAATCTAATACTTATTGTTCGCAACACAGACAGAAGATCTGAAATATGGAGGAAGGGTAAACCTCTATCGACCAGCAGTGCTTGAGAGGGACTTTACATACATGCATATATTAAAGTGAAGCATAATAGGCTCCTGTAATTGTGGTACCCTTTGCCAGGAAACCTGTCATCACTATTCCGTCCTGGTCCCAGAAGACTGTGAGCATGACCTTACCAGCGGAGGGCTGCACCCTTGCCTTCTTTGGAGGAGGTGAGTCACGGTGCTTCCACTGCATTGACTGGGCTTTGGGCTCTAGATCATAGTGATGGACCCAGGTTTCATCCTGTGTAATCAATCTTTTGAAAAATTTTAACTCATCTTCTTGGCACATCTCCAAATTCATCCTCGAGCACTCAACGCGTTCTTGCTTCTGGAAAGGTGTGAGCAACCTGGGAATCCATCTATACGTGAGATTTTTCATACAAATTCATGCAAACACACATACATATGAGAGTGCATATAACTGGGTCAGTATGAGTCAATGTGTGTAAATGAATAGATATTTATATGTATATAATTATAGCTATAGAGAAATGAATTTCAATGATAACATAGTTGCCGTTACTGGTAGAAATCCTAATAGATGAGTGCGTATATTTACACACGCGCGGGCACATGTATACATGTATACGTACATATATATATATGTGTGTGTGTGTGTGTGTGAGTGTGTGCGTGTGTATGTATATGTAGATATATGTATATGTATATACATATGTATATGTATATATATGTATGTATATATAATATATATATATATACATACATATATTCATATTCCTGAGCGTTATACTAATACATCTGTTTGTTTTGTACACCACCTGTCTTCGTCTTTTTGTTTTTTTTTCGTGAAATCTCCCTATATATATATATATATATATATATATATATATATATATATATATATATATATATATATATATATATATAATATATATATATATATGTATATACATATACATATATATACATATACATATATACATATACATATATATACATATATACATATATATACATACATACATATACAAAGATTTATATATATATATATTAATTGTTAATTGTTATCGCCATATTAATATGGCATTCTTATAGATATAAGAATAATCGCTGCCGCTGGTCAGCTCCATGAGGCCACCACCATCAAGATAGCTATTGATACACGATCTGTATCCATTATAACCTTCGAACAAGGGAGGTCAGCCGCTTCACACTGCCAGTCCGACAGCTACATTTTATAGAGACTTAGTAATTTTAATATTTCTATTATATATATATATATATATATATATATATATATATATATATATATATATATTATATATATATATACATTTATATTTACATATATATATATACACACACATATATATTTTTCTTTTATATATATACATTTGTACTTATATATATATATATATATATATATATATATATATATATTATATATATGTGTGTGTATGTCTGTCTGTGTGTATTATGTATGTATATACAAATCTATTTATCAAGTCATGGCCAGGGGTTTATACAAAACTGTGACAATTTAATGCGACAGTATCTTTAGAGTGGTGTTGTGCTTTGAGTTTGTGAATATGTTTTTTCTCGAACCTAACATCATATTTGATTAAATCCATCTGTTATAGCATTATCAAGGTGTAGCCTTGCAAGCAATATCTGCTGTTTTCAGAGATTATTGCTGTGGTCGATATATGCAGGACGGAACTAAATTGATTATATCGCCTGGCTGAGATTATGTAGTATATTTGTATACAATGGGTATATGTTACTGCCTTGTAAATACTTGTTTACATAGGTGTGTAAATAGATGACATTTACTGGTTGTGTTATTTCAGCCATTGTCTATTAATTCCATATATCGATGTACACATCAACATCTCGAATATTCCACCTTCGACCAGGACACTTATCTTTGCTTGAAAACAATATGGGAGATATTACTGTAAGATAAGGTCTTTCAACAAGTACTAAATAATATCTATATCCCAATAACTTACTATATCTCTATTTCCGACCGGTACATATCGTGCTTGTCTTATCGATATTTAAAACCAGTTACGAAACTGTCGTCTGCAAGTTGTTTGATTTCAGACGACAGCCAGGGATTATGTTTTTCCATCATAAATCTTATTTTTATGTCTTTCTACGATAGACCGAGAAACAGTGACAGCTACAACAACAACAACGACACTTACTGTGCTGGCAGGAACGACCACAACCACAAGAACAATAAACGAAATTGTCTATTGTGTGGTGAAACTACATCTTCCGTTCAAATTGACTTTAATAATTGGTGTAGTTACGAGTGAATATCGAAGTAAAATTACAACTGAAATTCTATTGAGGCGTTTGAGCGTTAGAACAATGGAATGGAACTTACAAGAAGAGCAACAGTAACAAGTTGTTTGGAAGCAACAAATTGTCTTGGGAATTCTTGTCATTAAAACGACAGTAGGAAGAAAGGAGAGACGAGAGACGGAGAGTGAGGAGATGGAGGTAAATTGAGGAAGTAAAAGATCAATAACAATTTTATTTGGAACTGCAAACACGACAAAAATACACCGTCGAAGCGTTACTATCAAAATAACGGACAGTATTCCAAACAAGTCTATTTATAAAAGAGATCATTAAAACATCCCTCACAACAGAATTATTTCGAATGGATACTATGATAAAGAAGATAAAGGAGCGAGAAAAAAAAAGACATCTGCTATGAACAACGACTAAAGAAAGTCTTTGGGGAAATGACATAATCTAAACAGCAACAGTAACAATAACATGTGCAAGAGGCCCAGCAAGATTCTTTGCGTATCAAAACGAAAGAAAAATGTTGTTTTAAAGTAAAAAATAGCAAAAAATAAACAAAACAAGGATGCGTTTAATATTACCAAATACCATTTGGAATATTTTATTATCTTTTTGAGTGAAATAAAATTAAAATATATTTTTTTTTTAAATATATACACATTTGAGAAAAACAATTAAACGTGATTCTTATACTAATTGGCTGGAAAGAGTTACTTTTTTAAAACACCAGAAATTCTTTTGTAGCTGTGGATAAATTCTAACACCAAATGCTTCTATTTAATGTTGCTGCTGTGTTTGGAAGTTTATATTCTTGTACTGTTTTAATAATTCTATAGAAGAGTAGGGAAAGGAAGTGTTTCACATTTTGCATTATTAGCAAACCGTGTTTTTAGTTGATTCTATGACAATATAACACTGTCACGTATATACGAGGGACGTTCAATAAGTAATGCCTCTGACCCACTTGCAGTTGTTTGATCTAGCTGAAAATTTACATGTGCAATTATTTATATCTCTATAGATTAAGTGGCAAATTACAGCTCTGAACTAATTGTGGTTTCTGATATACAGGTGTTTGAACTGAGTCAAGTGTGAAATGGAGCCTGTTGAGTGTCGAGCAGTGATCCGGTTTTTGTATTTGAAAGGACGCACACCACGGGAGACTTTTGATGAAATGAAAGTAACTTATGGTGATGATGCCCCATCATATGACCTTGTAAAACGCTGGCATCGTGAATTCAAACATGGTTGGAACTCTGTGGAAACAGCTCCCAGATCTGGTCGCCCCCCTTCTGCCATTGATGAAGCATCTGTCCGTCAAGTTGAGGCTGCCATTTTGGAAGATCGACGCATAACTATATGAGTTTCTGTGTGAGGTTCCCGTATGTGAGTTTCTGTGTGATTATCGACAAGAATTGGTATTCTAAAAAGATGACACTTTGGCCGTATATGTAGAATTGTGTGAAGGCGCGTGGCTTAGTGGTTAGGGCATTCGGCTCACGTTTGTAAGGTCGTGAGTTCGATTCCAAGCGACGCGTTGTGTCCTTGAGCAAGACATTTTATTTCATGTTGCTCCAGTCCACTCAGCTGGCAAAAAATGAGTTGTACCTGTATTTCAAAGGGCCGGCCTTGTCACACTGTATGTCACGCTGAATCTTCCTGAGAACTACGTTAAGGGTACGCGTGTCTGTGGAGTGCTCAGCCACTTGCACGTTAATTTCACGAGCAGGCTGTTCCGTTGATCGTAGAATTGTATAAGCTGACAGTGTTACCATTGTTGCGTACAATATCTTAAGCGGCATAGATCGGTACTGAATCGGAGGAACACGTCTTCGAGTGAAGAATAAAGCTTGGTGAAGAGAAAACTAGTTTGACATCAAGTTAAAAATTTTAAAAGAACAATGACCTAAACAAATAATTAATAAGATTAGGTTTACGAAGAGGCGTATGTGTGTGTATTGCTACAGTATGGCCGTATGGTTAGAGATCGCTTAACAATTACGAGGGACCGTGTTCAATCCCAATGAATGACTTATTAAGTAAATGTTATATTTTCGGGTCGGCTCATATCTTGTGAGTGGAATTTGACAGATGGAAACTGTACAGAAGCCTATCGCGGTAATTATACACAGCTATGCCATATATAGATACAGACAGAAAGACAAAGAGTCAATCAGACTGACAGACAGACAGACAGACAGATAGATAGATAGATAGATAGATAGATAGATAGATAGATAGATATATAGATAGATAGATAGATAGATAGATAGATAGATAGATAGATAGATAGACAGACAGACAGACAGACAGACAGACAGACAAACAGACAGACAGAAATGGGTGTGTAAACGTATGATGTTGTTACTGAAACAATTTTTTCACTATTGAAAACTGTATTTTAGAGAAAATGGTGAATCAATTCATAAAATACTAAAATACTTCATTCTTTTCCACGGTTACTGTCGTTCTGAGCCCTTGTCTGCTTCAAAGCCACATTAAGGGTTAACATGCAGAGTTTTACTAATAATTTGACTTCTAACGTAAACCAATAGGAGGCCTAAATTCACAAGTATCAAAGATATTTATAAAAAAGATTCTGGACTTGGAATTAGGCCAGAATTGGTATCAAAAATGTATGGCATTGAATCATAGGATTTTCACTTATGTTTAAGCGAATTGCTTCCATTCCGAGAACCATCAGAGTTTCTCAATTATTTTTGTTGGCTCAAAATATCGAAAAACATTTTCGGTTGCCCTAGTTTCTTCATGACTTAAAGAAAAAAGCTATTTCAAAAAAATTTCTTTGGAGGAGTTTTCCTTATAGTTATCAAATATCAATAGTTCTCAGATGTTGTTCTGAGTCTCATCTGTTTCTCTCCATCTCACCATTCAGACGAAAATGCCAAAGTCATGTGTAAAATGTCAAAGAAGTGAAAGAAACTTGAAAATAACGCAAAAAAAAAACCATCAAATACAATTATTTCATTTATTATTGAAATTATTAAATTTGACTTCAGCAAAACATAATTTTTGAATTGAATGAAATAATTATCTCCTTTTAACATTACAGATAACGCCAATAGTTCCTGCTTTCCCCATGTATTATCCAAGAATAATAAATACACAACATTGAATTACAAACGTTGTTTAATTATATATATAGAAAAAATAATTTCATAATTTTCATCACATTCTTTCTTCTTGTTTACAGATTTCTATTCATTAGCGTAACTATTTTACGAAATGTTTTCTGATTCTTAAGTAATTCTGTAGAAAAGAATCATCCATTCTGGCTTGTACTTGGAGTCATTTTCAATACAACAATGAATTTTTCGTTTCAAAAGGTTTTCTTCTCTTTTCTATTGCAAGCAAAAGATTTTTTCCTAATTGGTTTTCACAAAACATATTCTATCCAATGTTTTTAAAGTTATTTATTTAATATTTTGTACGAAAATATTTACAACTGCATACAATACGATATATTTCTAATTACATCTGAAACTGGGCTTTTGTTCTTTATGTTTCAAACATCTCTCTTATAAGTATTATTACAAAATAAGCATCAGTTGAACATTCGGTAGTGATCGATACAATCGATTTAACCCCCTCCTCATAAAATTGGTGGCTTTGTGCCAGCTGGCAGAACCTATAGCGCACTGGACCACATACTCTGTAGCAGCTCTTTCGTGTCTTTATGGTTGGAGTTCAACTTCCGCTGTGGTTAGCTTTTCTTTTCATCCTTCTGGGTCGATTAAATAAATACCAGTTGAACACTGGGGGTTGTTGTGATTAACTTACCTCCTTCCTGGTCTTGTGCCAAAAATTGAAACATTTTGAAGACAAAGAAAATTCTTTAACACATCTTTAATTATAAATTACAAATGTTTCCGTACCATTCTCCATTTGCCGCGCCAATTTATGCGAAAATTCAAAATGAAAATTCACATAATATTTTCGGTTCTAGACTTTGGAGAGGCACTTCGTCAGACTTGCATCAAAGGTGTGCTATTACATTGTGCCATATACATACATATATATATATATATATATATATATATATAATATATATATATATATATATATTATATATATATATATATATTATATATTATATTATATATATATATGTATTTATATTTACGTATGTATGTATGTATATATATATATATATTATATATATATATATATATATATATATAGGCGCAGCAGTGGCTGTGTGGTAAGCAGCTTGCTAACCAACCACATGGTTCCGGGTTCAGTCTAACTGCGTGGCATCTTGGGCAAGTGTCCTCTGCTATAGCCCCGGGCCGACTAATGCCTTGTGAGTGAAGGAGGCCTGTCGTATATATGTTTGTGTGTCTGTGTTTGTCCCCCTAGCATTGCTTGACAACCGATGCTGGTGTGTTTACGTCACTTAGCGGTTCGGCAAAAGGGACCGATAGAATAAGTACTGGGCTTACAAGGAATAAGTCCCGGGGTCGATTTGCTCGACTAAAGGCGTTGCTCCAGCATGGCCGCAGTCAAATGACTGAAACAAGTAAAAGAGTATATATGTATCTATATACTATTGTGTCTGGGGAGAGTCATTCTGTTTTAATGCACCGGTTCCATTTGCACTCATTCACTTATTTAAATACCCGCTGCTTCTTGCAATCTCTCGAGTAGTCGTTGACTCTTGAATAGGTTCCAAAAGGAAAGAAAATGTTGGAAAAAATAAGTAAGTGAATGTGTGGAAATCGAACCGGTGTGTGTGTTAATTAATAATGCATTAATAACAGAATGAGTCTCCCCAGACACAACAAAATATGCTTCAAAACACGAATTCACATAAAGAATCTAGCAAACCAAATACCAAAACGAAATGTGTGTGTGTGTTTGTGTGTGTGTGTGTGTGTATGTGTGTGTGTGTGTGTGTATGTGTGTGTGTGTGTGTGTGGTGTGTGTGTGTGTGTGTGTGTGTGTGTGTGTGTGTGTGTGTGTTGCAAAATCATAAAATATTACAGACTAAGTCGGGCTTTTTCAGACTCTTTTATGCCTTCTACAACA
>NC_043018.1:18009743-18022243 GCF_006345805.1 Octopus sinensis | reverse complement strand
GAGTAGCTGAGTAATTTTGTACATGTGGCTCGTCTCCAGGCTAATATTTCATTTCTTCTTCTTCATGAGTGTTACAAATCAATCAGTTCTTCGACACGAGAACCGACTTCAGCATATTTTTTTTCTTGCCAGAAAAATTAGAGCGCCGTACTAAACTCCTTGTTATATTCATTTTTGCCAATCCATGTTACGAGTTCAAATCTTCCAGAATCTAATTGGATTGCCATTATACCGGATCACGTAAAGTTAAAATATCACAACGATCCCTATACACATTAAAATCCCTCCAATGTAAAAGTGTGTGAGAGGAAGCTTCAACAACATATCTCCTCATATATTTTATTCATTTGTTAAATTCATAGACTGATAAATGTTTCTTTTCGTGAGACACGACTTTAGATTTAAAATGTCAAATAAATGAGTGACTTTTAACTTTCGTGTCTTTGTCTTTACAGATAAAAGTAACACAATTGAATTAAAAGAACTCCAGAGCGCCATCTTCTCGCATCTTTTAACTTAAGTAATCAATAACTTTATCGAATGCACAAACACCACAATTATAGTATTTTCCTTTCAGTCCTCGTTTTGTCTGTCCTCAAAGGAAACCATTGTTGCAGAGGTCAGTGGTCGGTTTATACGGCTGAGCGTCTATTATTCTCTGCACTCTTATTATAATTGTTATTAATTAATTTGAAACTTCATTAATAAAGTACACCCTGAAAACCGTAAAAGAAATGTTTTTGTTCAGTTTGCAACTATAAATTTATCTGAAACCTAATTTGCATATAACTACAAGACATTTTAGTTCGACAAGAAAAGATTAAATCATTTTCGGTAGGAATTGATAAATATGTTTGATCTTGTGAGAATAAAAGACCTACACAACAGCAGGAATTACTGATGTCACGATAGAGAAGAACGAAACTGAATACCTTAGGGCATTCAGTTTGGCGCTTTACAATATCTCTCACTCCAAAAGTCTTAATCATTAAAACATCAACGTGTGCTTCATTTTTAAACGCTAGAGGCGAGTTTGCTTCAGACTTTGTTGGTACGTCTAATAGATCATGCAATTACATGGGAACCATGCTGTGGAGACCATCGTCTTCCATCATTCCTGCAGATTCTTCACTTCATCTAAACCACCTGGAAACCTGATTACAAACATACACTAAATGTAATACCTTACAAATATTGCGTTTCGGTTCTTACCAGAATAGCATTACCATATCGAGAGAAAAGGGAAATTTTAATATCGTTGTTTGACCTGCAAAAAATAGCAGAAAATCTTCCGTAAATCACACTCTGCAATACTTAAAATTAATAGAAATTATTAAGTAATGTAGTGCCTAGGGTTCTAAAAAAAAACAGGATGATCACGGCTGGAATACATTTTAGCATAAACCTTCTTGATCAAAGTTGACTTGTGGACTAAAAAAACCTTAACAGCAACAATGACAACAAGAGCCTAACACACAAACACATCAAGAATTATATACAATTCTTCTGGAGCATTTACAGCACGGAGATCAAAGTTCAAAATGTAAATCGATACACAATCGTTCAATGATTACTTATAATTAGACAACAAATAAAAACGCTCAAATACAATCAAAATATTTTATTATGTTTGTGATTATTGGACCCCTAATAATACCCTCTTTGGGCAATGAACCGACAAACATCTCGACTAGTTTCGCCTGGTTATTGTTGGTTCATGATTCCTGCTCATGCAGTTACAAAATAAAATACTCCACTATTCTGCCATTCCTGAACCATCTTTGATATTATTTAGAAAAGTGTTTTAGAGCCGCTCTGACATGTAAGATCTTTCCGTGCATTTACATCTCTGACTTCGAATTCTTCTGGGATCAATTCCGGCTTTATTTTCTTCGGTGTTGCGGGGCTTCAGTCACTCATAATTAATAATCAACACAGACATCGAAATATAAGCATTCGATCTGTGCTATTCTCGCGTTTCTTACAGCTATTATTCGTCCGGACGATATCAGACGATGTGAAGTTTCTTAAGAGGTTGACATGTGTTATAGTAGAGATTTAAATCTGGATTATAGACCAAACAGTTTTCTCGTTTGATGAAAGGGTTGGTGATATATATACCCGATACCAGTCCTCTTCTGAAGTTGGTTCTTTCAATTAAGTCTTCCCATTTACAGAATCGTCTTCTCTAGTAATTAAAAACTCCCACGACAGTTTATTTTGAGCCATTGTAAAGGTGGAAATCATTAACAACTAAATCGAATGTCCGTTGGTGGCAAAATAAAGGTGAAGTAAATATTTTGCAATAATTAGCTACCTCCTCCTGATTTCAGATCCCGCCAGGACCAACTTTCATTCCCCTGGGACGATTAATTCCAGTGATTTATTATAATAATCATTAATAACTAATTATAATGTCCGTTGGTGGCAAAATAAAGGTGAAGTAAATATTTTGCAATAATTAGCTACCACCTCCTGATTTCAGATCCCGCCAGGACCAACTTTCATTCCCCTGGGACGATTAATTCCAGTGATTTATTATAATAATTTCAATGACTCTTCCTTCCCACACCACCACGACTTCCTGGCTTTGATTCTGTGTTTGAAATCGTTATAATGTTATTATTTACTTTAATCAAACATGGTGGATAGGAAACACTAACGATATTTTCTTTATTTCTCAGTTTTCTGATTTGAAACCAACCGGAAATCGACTTTACCTTTCATCTCTGTGAGATTCGTACAATGAGAACCAAACATGAAATGCAGTTTAAATTCTATTGACTGTAATATTAAACAATTACATTGTTTAATAAATTCAGAGTAAAATTGGCTGCAACAAAAATATCTTTTCTATCACGTCAGGATATTTTTATGCCGGAAGTTAAATCCTGAACAATAATGAAAATCTTCAAAGACAGCCGCAACTTTGAAATAATACACCAGGAGCTAGACATAGCAGCCAAATTGCTATTAGATTACAAAACAAGATAGAAATTATTGGATAGTGTATTCTGAGGTAAACTAAAACAAAACACAGCTGGAGCATTTTTGATTACAAGTTTTATCGACCAGCACTGACCTAAGGCTGAACAAAATTTTTGGTTCAGGAATCAATTTACCATTGTGCATGACAGCGTTCTTAAGGAGAGAAATCTTACTGTCTACGCTACAATGACTGTTATGCTATATAATTGCCAGAATTCCGTCTGCTTTTCTATGAGACGAATGTTCTTACAAAGTAGATTTCTTTCCAAAACATCTTACATTCGAAGCAGTCTACAGATAAAATAATATTTCTAACTTTATTAAGTAATTAGTAGGCTTCGAAATGAGGCTATCTTTTGTAACACACAAGCAGAATTAACTTACAATTTCAAAACGAATCCGCAAATATTGAAACATGAAAATTGTAAAAATTGAAAATGCAACGAAAATCTAATATGAAAGAAAATGTTTCATTTCCTGGCGACTGAGTAATGAATTCACTGAGTATGTATTTGAGGGCAATGCGGTCACACATTTAATTCGACTCCAGTATTTTGTACATAAAAATCAGAAGTATATATTATTCTCTTGCTTTGAGAGTTGCTTTTTTTTTTAATATTTCACACTAATATAACTCTAGTCTCGCCAGCTTTGTTTCTTATGTTTTTCTATTAAAAATCTTGCATTGATGAAGAGTAACTACAGTAGCACATATTCCAGCTGGGAAATCTATTGTTCGTCTAATCATCTTTTGACAATTTTCAATTGATATACAATGTTCAAATTCAATAAAACAAGCTTAGAAAAATTTCGGAGAAGTGATTATGTTTTGTTAATTGCTTATTTCCTGTAAATATGGTTTTACGTAAATTCGCTTTCTTTGTTTTCCTTTGTGGTTTGATCTTTTCTACATCAATTCGTGTTTAATAACTTTGAAATGTTGTCTGGAAATTATCAACATGTTCGTTCCGTTAAAGTATGGAAAGTATTATCAATTCTATAAAATGACTTCAATGAAAGCGATTAAAGAATTCTCTGGAATTAAGCAGGAATATTGGCGTCTGCTGAGTTTAATAGAATTGAAATTTGAATGAGGCAAGTATCGAACATAAATTTTTGAAGAATATTGTTGAATAGATTAAAGAAGTAGTCCAGCAATTACGTTTGCTCGGTTATGACAGGCTGCTTGATTATGAGAGAAAGACTGGGAGAGATTAAAGGTGGATAATGTTTATCGAAGATGATGAATAACCTGAAGCACTTGAGCACATCTCATATCTCGTACATTTAATAACTTGCAGTTGTTAATGAAACAACATTGACGCTCTTATAGACACACTTAACCTCGTCCAACGCACAATAAAGTGGGATCTCTTTAAAACAATGTTGGGCGCCATCTGCTGACCTATCGACCCTGTCTATAAATATAGTCGGATGATTATCTGCTGTATTTTGACAGATCTCACCTCAAGCCTGAATACTGAACATGCTGAAGATTTACAAGAACATGCAATGGAAACATTATAAAATCGAAATCAACAATGGATCAACGAGGTCGTCAAACAATCTGCTAGAAAAAGCAGGCAATTTTTCCTCAACTTACTCTTTATTGTCTTTAAGAAAGGAAGGACACATTAGATAATGTAGCGAAAGAAGCACAACGATTGAAGAAAGAGCCAAATGGTGGATTGTTGTTGATGATAGGTTTTCTCTTTCAAGGCTGATAAATTCTTCATGGTTTTGAGCTGTTGCCCCCAAACTTTTTCAGGCTGACATCCCTTTGGCACACGGGCCACATTTCTTGTAACCCCCCACCCCCATCACAAACATAGACCGCTTTCTGCATCAAATTCCAAATAACTGTATTTCAAAATAAGACTTATCTTAATTAGCTAATTATTTTGTTGTTTATACATCTATTGCCCCCTTTGGCCACCCCATTATCGCCTCCAGTTTTCATCAACGCCCCTCCTGAATGAGATATTTAATCCATCATTTGAATTAACACCACTACATCACACTTAAATTTGTATTAGCGACGTTTGAGACAAGTAATGGATTTAATGTCGCGATTTGATGTACTTTTCCCTGTATTTTCTCACCGGAAGTATTTGTCAGGATGCATCCGGTCTAGTAATTCCTCAGAGAAGCAATTAGATTCATTCATAGCCTTTGATTTTTTTTTACTTAGCGATTTACAGGGATTGAAATAGTGATTAGGAACACGCCACGCCTCGTGGCTTTTTCTTCCCTCCCATCCAAGTCTGTCATCTCCTGCAAACGGCCCAGCCGCTATTATTCCTTTACTTTGACGAAGCTGTAAGAAGAACGGGAAAACATAATGGGGGGAGTTAGCTTCACTTGATTGAGAAGAAGGTGACTATTTAGTAGAATGAAACAAGCTTGCTAACCAACCACATGGTTCCGGGTTCAGTCCCACTGCGTGGCACCTTGGGCAAGTGTCTTCTGCTATAGCCCTGGGCCGACCAATGCCTTGTGAGTGAATTTGGTAGACGGAAACTGAAAGAAGCCTGTCGTATATATGTATATATATATATGTGTGTGTGTGTGTGTGTGTGTGTGTGTGTTTGTGTGTCTGTGTTTGTTCCCCTAGCATTGCTTGACAACCGATGCTGGTGTGTTTACGTCCCCGTCACTTAGCGGTTCGGCAAAAGCGACCGATAGAATAAGTACTGGGCTTACAAAAGAATAAGTCCCGGGGTCGATTTGCTCGACTAAAAGGCGGTGCTCCAGCATGGCCGCAGTCAAATGACTGAAACAAGTAAAGGAGAGAGTAAAAAGAGAGTAATGACTAATTTTGTTTCTACACGGACCTTATAAGCTTAAAGGAAGATCAAAAGAATATTCCATTGCATCAGCCGGAATTGTTGCTGCTGCCCAAATGGATTTAATGTCACGATTTGATGTACTTCTCCCTGTATTTTCTCACCGGAAGTATTTGTCAGGATGCATCCGGTGTAGTAATTCCTCAGAGTAGCAATTAAATTCATTCATATCCTTCGATCTTTTGTTTTTTACTGGGCAATTTACAGATTGAAGTAGTGGTTAGAAACCCTCCACGCCTCGTAACTTTTTCTTCCCTCCCATCCAGATGATTATCTCCTGCATTTTGATGTATCTATCTGCAAATCTAAGCACGGTGTACAACGGAGATCTATAAGAACCTGCAATGGAAACGTTACGAAAAGCAAGTCAGACCACAGCTTTAAACCTGAAACACTTTAAAGATTTAATGGAATATTTGTGCTTGCTAGAAATAGCAGTTGTCATATTTGAATTACCCTTCACTCTCTTGAAGACGGAGATACATCAGATAAAGTAATGCTAGATATACAATATTTGAGTAAAGATGACGTGTGGGTGGACGCCATTACTCACTGATATCTGCTAATTCAGTGTAGTGGGTGGATATATATACATACATACATATATATATATATATACATACATACATGCATACATACATACATGCATACATACATACATACATACATACACATACATACATACATACATACATACATACATACATGCAAAAACACTCTGTAGTTGAAATTCCAATGAAGGACCCTTGGATCTACGTAAGAAACCGGCTCTTTCTCTACTGGCAGGAAATGTTGAAATAAAACTGAACAATGACATACATACATACATACATTAAGGTCCTGGAAGAGTAGAAAGATTGAGTGTTCCGATAGATAGATAGATAGATAGATAGATAGATAGATAGATAGATAGATAGATAGATAGATAGATAGATAAGTTTCTTTATTGGCCACACAGGGCTGCACACAGATGGGACAAGTTACAAGGTAGAGCTTTTCTTTTGGGGGATGAAGAGAACAAAAAACAAAAGAAAAAAAAGGGGGTGGCGTAGGTTTTCGATCAAGAGGGATCGTAAAAGGGAAGAAAAGATAGATAGATAGATAGATAGATAGATAGATAGATAGATAGATAGATAGATAGATAGATAGATAGACAGAGAGACAGACAGACAGATAGATAGATAGATAGATAGATAGATAGATAGATCCATACATACATACATACATACATTCATACATACACACACACACACACACACACACACACACACACACATAAAAAATGCAATCACAACAAAATAGCAAGGATGATGTTAAGCTATATAAAAACCGAAACGTAGCAAAATATAAACAAATTGTCGGGTCAATACACTCCATGTGCTTGCATGCGCATATGTCCATACAGCCATATAAACAATATATACATACATATATGCGGCAGGGAGCGTGTGTGAGCGTGTATGAGAGAGCGAGGAAAAGAGAGAGAGAGAGTGTGTGTGTGCGCGTGTGTGTGTGAGTCTGCGTGTATACGTATGTTATATACAAACTTATTGCCAGTTCAAATATGCTTAAGGCAAATTCGAACTCGAATCAGCTCGCAGCGTCACCTAATCAGAATGTGGGCGCATGCACGTTTCTCCAAGCATATTTGACCTGGTAATAAATTGGTATCATAGGTACAACACTGCTTAGCGCTGTCGCCACATCTGTATATATATATTTCTGCGAGCTGGTAGAAACGTTAGCACGCCGGGCGAAATTCGTAGCCGTATTTCGTCTGTCGTTACGTTCCGAGTTCAAATTCTGCCGAGGTCGACTTTGCCTTTCATCCTTTCGGGGTCGATAAATTAAGTACCAGTTACGCACTGGGGTCGATATAGTCGACTTAATCCCTTTGTCTGTCCTTGTTTGTCCCCTCTGTGTTTAGCCCCTCGTGGGTAATAAAGAAATATATATATATTTCTGTTTAACCATAACAGACAGGTGTGTCTTGTCGTGATTGCTTAAGCAGTTATTTATCCTATAAGCAATATTTATGGCAGTATCCAAGGCAACCAGTTGGCAGACTCCTTGGCACGCCGGGCAAAATTGCTTCGTGGCATTCCGTGCGTCTTTACGTTCTGAATTCAAATTCCGTTGAAGTCGACCTTGCCATTTCACCCCTTTCAGAGTCCATAAGTACCAGAGCAGTATTAGGGTCGATTATATCGACTTACTTACTCCCCTGAGATTGCTTGCTCTGTCTCGAAATTTGAACCCATTATTTGTATCTGTGTTTAAGTCAGCGAGATGGCGTTAAGTCGTTCACGCGCTGGACATAAGGTTTAGCTGCAGTGTCTCTTCTAGTTTTATGATCTGCGTTCGATTACTGCTGAGGTCGACTTTCTATGTTACCCTCTCGGGGTCGATAAAATAAGTGCCAGTCGAACTCTGGAATTGGTGATAAACAAGTGAACCCTTCCCCACAAAATGTCAAGCCTTGTGCAAATAATAGAAAGGATTATTTCTAGCAGAATTCGCTTCCAGAATACCTTTATATTATACAATTCTCGATGCTTCTACACTTGAATGGTGTGTATATGTATATATATGAATGTGTTATACATGCATCCATATAAATGTAGTACTTCGTGTGGGTCGGTGGGTGTGTGTATGCACATGTATGTTCTTATGTATGTATGTGTGTGGATTAGGATAATGTATTGTGTTGGCATACAGCTCCAAGTAAGAGTACTCAGCTCTTGGAAAGTTCAATAGATCACTCTGAATGTCAACTCCATCCTACGAATGATCATACGAAGATAAACTTTACGTTGATTCTGTCTATTTATAAAAGTAGCTGTGTTTTCTGAAGAATCTGTTGAATTGGATTTTAATTCTGGTGAATTGTTTTTAGCGTCAAGTTGTTACGGATTGATTTTCATGTGCTGTTGTCTACGGTGGTTTGTAGAGAAGCAAGACGAACAGATTTCTATATTGGCAGCTTCGGTTGTGTTGGTCTTTATCTGGCATGTGGCAGGGGAGTGCATTAGCATGCAGATTCTTTGATCCATAAAATAACAGGCACTGGAGCTTGGGGAACAATGGAACATATACAAACAATACATTTAGTGTTTATAACTAATAAGGATGGTGCTTTGGTAGATCGGTTAGAGCGTTGAGTATGCGTCCGTGCGTTGCAACGCTTGCTATACTTGTTTCCGTTCTCTATGCTCTGAGTTCAAATCCTGCCGAGACTATATTCACCGTTTATCCATTCAGTGTCGACAAATATGAAGTACCAACCGGCAAAAGTGACCGATAAAATTAATACACTTACACTGGGCTCCATTTATCCGACCAAACATTCCTCCAAAATTTGAGTCAAAAGACTTTTATCGTGAATTCGAGTTGACAAATTGTGGGCGGAATTGATGGGCTAAAGCTTTTACAAGACCGTTGTGCGTCTGTGTCTGTATGTGTGTATGTGTGTGTGTGTTCTTTTATTTGTTTCAATTATTTGACTGCGGCCATGCTAAAGTAACGCTTTAAAGGGTTTTTTAATTGAAGAAATCGACACCAGAACTTATTCTATGTAACACTAATACATATATTATCGGTCTCTTTTGCCGAGCCACTAAGTTATGGGGACATAAACATACCAAAATTAGTTGTCAAGCGATGGTGGGAGACAAATACAAACATACAGACATACACACATAAATATATATTTACACACACACACACACACACAACACACACACACACACACATATATATATATATATATATACGACAGGCTTCTTTCAGTTTCCGTCTACCAAATTCCATCACAAGGCCCGAAGTTATAGAGAAGACTCTTGCCCAAGGTGCCATGCTGTGGGGCTGAATCCGGGACCATGTGGTTTGGTAGCAAGCTTCTTACCACACTGCCACACTATATATATATATATAGAGAGAGAACTTAATACACATATTATATGGTGTTTGTAGGCACATAGCTCAGTGGTTAGAGCGACGGGTTGACAATCGTTAGGTCGTGAGTTCGATTCATGTAGTGGGCTGTGTTTTGCGTTCTTGAACAAGACACTTTATTTCACTTTGCCCAAGTCCACTCAGCTATAGAAATAAGTTGCGATGTCACTGGTAGCAAGCTGCATCAGCCTCTGCTTTATCTTTGGATAACATTGGCGTGGAGAGTGGAGACTAGTACACATGCGTGGACTTGTACCCCGGAGGAGAACTTTCTAGATGCAATCCTGTGGTCATTCGTGACCGATGGGGGCCTTAACCCTATACTCTATTGAAAGTGATTGTTTCCCTTGTGACTCGAGTTTCATGTCACTGCGATCTACAGGTGAGAACTCTTACTTCTAAATTTAGTGGTGTACTTCTACACGTTGGTGCAAATCTACTTTCCTGTTTCTGTCTGTTCATTGGTTTCGCTTTTTGTTTCCTGATGATTACTTTCCTTGAATATTTTAATGAGAAGCGTGTTTGTAATATGTTTTATCATTCTTATTCTGCTGTTATTTTCTGAATTTATCTCTTAATCTTCTTGAATCTGTCCTTTTTGTTCTTTACTTTGTGGGGTGGGGGTTAAGTATGTTTTGTTGATGACGAGCTAATGTGTATTTCCTATTGTGTTTCAAAATATTAATGTAAACGATAGAATAGTTTTCTTGGTGTGAATTTTACTTTGCTCAATACTAGAGAATATTAAAGACTTGGATGTGCGTATAATGTTGTTTACCGGTTCTATTAGTGTTGTTTCTTTATCTATTCTTACTACTGTGGTCCGTGAGCTTTTCTTTTGAAATTTCCTGTTAAATATATACCTACGTATGTGTTTATATGCTATGTGTGTGAGTATGCAAAAGGAGTAAAGTGTCGCATTTTATAAGTGGTATTCTATACTTGAGCGACTCTTGCTATTGTTTTTTGAATTTTATTTCGATCAAGAATGTCGAATTGAAATAGATATTAATGAGGAAAATTCGATTTTACTTATTGGAGTTGTCTGTTAAACTAATTACTGGTTGTCTATTTCATTTGAGACTCTGGGAAAACGTTTTCTTTGTATAACTCTTTAGGTACGTTTTCTTGTATATGTGCGTTGGTCAAAGTTTGTATTAATATGCATGTATCAATATGTTGGTGCGTGTATGTGAATGCACTATTAATTGTGATGGCACCGTTAACATTTGATGAATAGTAGTTCCGCTGGTGAGAAATGGAAACTTGATCCAACCCAGCCTTCTCCATGTGAATGTGTTTGTGTGTTTGTGGATACGTATTTGTACGTTTGAATATATTTTGGCGATGTAAATAGGCAATCATCATCATCATTGTTCGACCGTGGTTGAGACAATGGAATTTACCATGCTACGCCAGACTGCACGGTCCATCATGGCATTACGGAGGTCCTGTTGTTGGATGCCTGTATCCCTGGAGATTACATCAGGGTAGGAGAGTGTGCGCCCTCTGGTATTGCGAGTAGATGGCTTCCAGAGGAGAAGAGTAGAAATTACTTCTTTTTCAGCTCTACAACAATGTCCAGCAAACTGGACTCTCCTACCTTTCACAAGAGATGACACAGGTGGTAGTTTCCCATATATTTGCATTTTGGTTGGATGGCGCTTCCACGAGAGATTTTGAGCTCTCATAAGGAGGCGAGTGTAGGTTCCATCCAACCGCCTCTCAAGTTTCTTTGATAACGTCCAGGTTTCTGAGCCATATAGTAGAATTGGTTCGAAGAACATAAACAGCGAAGAGAAACTTAAAAGCTGCAAGACATCCGTGAAACTTTTGCTATTAAAGAATTGCTGTGAATCGGTGTTTATTTGTCTGTAAAGCCATAATCAGATGCCTTTTGGTTAGACGAGGCGTAAAGTCTACTGACAGTCAGAAAATTATTAATATTATGTCCGATCTGTAGAAAAGATTGCCACTTCAGTGTTTCAGTGAGTTACTGAGTACCTGGAGTGAGTGGACTGTGTGGTAAGCAGCTTGCTTACCAACCAAATGGTTCTGGGTTCAGTCTCACAGCGTGGCACCTTGGACAAATGACTTCTACTTTCGGGTTGACCAAAGCCTTGTGGGTGGATTTGGTAGCCAAAAACTGAAAGGAACCCTCTGATATGTGTGTAAGCGTGTGTGTGTGTGTGTATATGCATATGTGTGTTTGTGTGTGTGTGCATGTTTATATGACTGTATTTGTCCCCCCACCATCGCTTGGCAACTGATGCTGCTGTGGCCATGCTGGGGCAAAGTCGTTTTTCTACACTGTTATTATCGAGTACCTCCTCTGATATGTGGAATTTGGTGAATAAAAGAGTTTGATGTAACTACCCTCATTTATACCTCCTGCCGTGGCTCTTAGGGAGAATATTAAAAGGCAGTGGGCCCCTGAAACCCAGGATGTTGCAGTAACTGGTCCTGAAGCGCGATGGCATTGCTGGGATCTTTGGCACTGTGCAGTGGTGATCCGTTCTGGCATATATATATATATATATATATATATATAATAAATATTAGGGAATAAATCCAAACTTACAGGGAAAAATCAGATTTATGATTTAATCCAATTTTATAGTAAAATATTATATTATATTAAATTAGAGACAAAACCACTATTAGGCAAATCAAACAAAGAAAGACTTAAGCCAATACATAAAATAATTTAAT
>NC_043018.1:17997243-17999743 GCF_006345805.1 Octopus sinensis | reverse complement strand
GAATACCTTCAGTCATCTTTAATAAATTCCCAAAGAAGAGGAGAGAGGGAGAGAGGAGAGAGAGAGGGAGAGAGAGAATGCTCCACAATAAGTAATAAATGTAGAGTAAGTTGACGAATGTATCATTGTTTGACAAGTCTGGCTTCTTCTCTATACGAAGTATGCAAAGTGAGAAGACGCATGGCTTAGTGATTAGGGCATTCGGCTCACGAGCGTAAGGTCGTTAGTTCAATTCTCGGCGATGCGTTGATTCCTTGAGCAAGACACTTTATTTCACGTTGCTCCAGTCCACGCAGCTGGTAAAAAATGAGTAGTACCTGTATTTCGAAAGGTCAGCCTTGTCTCACTCTGTGTCTCGCTGAATCTCCCTGAGCCCTACGTTAAGGATACACGTATCTGTAGAGTGCTCAGCCACATGCACGTTAATTTCACGAGCAGGCTGTTCCGTTGATCGTATCAGCTGAGACCTTCGTCGCCTTAACCTTCGGAATGCACCAGAGTTACAAAGTGCAAGAAAAGTAGATCTTCATATTGGGTGAGTAGAGGTGGGGCCATGCAATATTTATGTAAAACGTGAGTATATATACCAAGAGCGAGCAGTGAGTTATCTCTTTCTCTATGTACATCATTTACTATTTGCACGTTTTTCAACATACTATCTGCCTGTTTGATTGATTCTTGTTGCTATTGCCTGTAGGACAACCAGCATGGCAGGATCTACGTAAACTTACATTTCTGTAAACTCTTCAATTCTGGTGATGGGCCTTCGGGCCTAGAATATATGAAAGTTTCTTAACTTTCACTTTCATCATTATTAGCAGCTTTTTTTTTTCATTATTTGTTATTTTACTCTTGCTTCTGTATCGCAGTGCTTCAAGCAAACTACGTTGCTCGTTTTTCATATACCTGTGTGTGTATGCGTGCATGTGTCTGTGTGTGTGCGTGAGTTTGTCTGTGTGTATGTGTATAGAGAAATAGATATAGAGAGAGTGAGCGATAGACATGCATACATGTGTGTATTCGTGAGCGTGGTGTGTGAGTGTGTTTGTGTTTGTATGAGTGTGTATACGAGTGTGTGGAGCTTCCATTCTTATTTCTCTAAATAACATTAAATTCTTCACCAAAGTGCCAAGTGTTTCGTTCTTTTTTATCTTCTTAATTTTTTTCGAATAATTCCATGTCATCCATAAACAATAAATGATTGATGATTTCTTTACCATTCCTTAATCAATATCTCGCTTTATCCTGTCTTCAAATATGAGTCATATGGATTAGACTGATTACAATTTCTTTTCGCCAACTCCAACCATTATTTGTTTTCCTGGCAGTAGATTTTTGGTCTTCATTTTGTCTTTCGTCATGAGAACTGTTGCTCCTTTAGTTAACCAGGCAATGACAGAATTAGATTCAACGCTTTTGTCCAACATTACTGCCATTTTTTTCTTATCATAGCTTCTACTCCGTCTGGATCTGACGATTTCCAATCGGAGAAATTTTCCTGTTGGTGTTTGGAAAAGATTTATTACGTTCCGGTTGTTTTATTTAACAGCTTTTTTATTTACATCTCTTTCCACTTCCAAAACTCAATTTACTTCTTGGTTCTGCCTCTTAACGTTCTCTCACATAACATTCTTCTGTTTTTTGGGGGGCTCTCTCTCTCTCTTTTACTCTTTTACTCTTTTACTTGTTTCAGTCATTTGACTGCGGCCATGCTGGAGCACCGCCTTTAATCGAGCAACTCGACCCCGGAACTTATTCTTTTTGAAAGCCCAGTACTTATTCTATCGGTCTCTTTTGCCGAACCGCTAAGTGACTGGGACATAAACACACCAGCATCGGTTGTCAAGCAATGCTAGGGGGACAAACACAGACACACAAACAAACACACACACATACATATATATATACATATATACGACAGGCTTCTTTCAGTTTCCGTCTACCAAATCCACTCACAAGGCATTGGTCGGCCCGGGGCTATAGCAGTAGACACTTGCCCAAGATGCCACGCAGTGGGACTGAACCCGGAACCATGTGGTTGGTTAGCAAGCTACTTACCACACAGCCACTCCGGCTCTTTTGTTTTGTTTTGTTTCTCTTTCTAGCGGCTAGAATATCGCCGAGTTGACGACCTATTCCTTTCAGTTCGTCAAATTGCTTTCAGTGGGATGGCTAATTTGAAAGAGTTCTAACGGAATTGTCCTCTACTACTCCTTACTTTTTGGTTGTAACACCTTTGGCAGCAACCATTCCTCTCAGTTCTGTTACTACCCCAACACTACTTTCTTTCATCGTTTACATCGTTATTTGATGTTCCCACTTTTAAATGAATTATTGCATAATGATTCCAGTTCACCAATCAATTTCGTAGCCATTTGATTTGATGTCTTCCATAAAGACTCAGTTTCCTCCATGTTTGACCTCTCCTTTACACTATGACGTACCTTACACTTCTTGATCAGTGAACTTCATTACAAATTTCTTCTTTCAATATCGCCAA
>NC_043018.1:17989743-17992243 GCF_006345805.1 Octopus sinensis | reverse complement strand
ACTGTCCATTGAATCAAACGGATTAAGTCGATTATATCGATCCCAGTGCGTAACTGGTACTTATTTAATCGACCCCAAAGGATGAACTGTAAAGTCGACCTCGGTGGAATTTGAACTCGAAACGTAAAGACGGGCGAAATACCGCTGAGCATTTCGCCCGGCGTGCTAACGTTTCTGCCAGCTCGCCGCCTTATCTTTATATATAAAAGTGAGGTTGTGTGCTGTCTGTCTCCTACGATTTAGATTCCTAACTACTCCCATATTTTGCGGTACAGTTTAACCAAAACCGGGTATCTTATAGTCGTGATTCATATCGAGCCCTTCTGGGTATTAGCGCGCGTCTACGATGAGTCTACGATTTTTAAAATAATTTACCATCAATTTTTCCCATTTTAATGCATTTTTGGCATATATAAGGGAAGTAACTCTCTAAAAATTTATTATTAAATCTCAGAACGTAAAAAGCTACAGTAACACCCCCCCCCCCCTTTGTGGTTAGCCATATTGAGATGGCTATTATACTTTACATCTCTAAAAATGCTTATATAGTTATTTCCCTTACAAACCCGAGCAACGCCGGGCCATACTGCTAGTCAATAATAATTATAATAACAAGCAATAAGAAGAGCGCGAATGCAATTTGTAATAGAAATTGACTGTGTTGGATTGAGCACTACATGCGCATAAAGAAACAAAAGCGAACGCAGCGTAAATAACGGACAGAGTCAACACTACTGAAAAGGTTGCAAGACGCAACGAAAATTTTAGGAAAATAAAAATAAGAAAAAAGTGGAAATTTTACCGGTGAGTAGAGAGGAAGCACTCCGTCGGTTACGACGACGAGGGTTCCGGTTGATCCGAATCAACTGAACATCCTGCTCGTGAAATTAACGTGTAAGTGGTTGAGCACTCCACGGACACGTGTACCCTTAACATAGTTCTCGGGGATATTCAGCGTGACACAGAGAGTGACAAGGCCGGCCCTTTGAAATACAGGTACAACAGAAACAGGAAGTAAGAGTGAGAGAGAAAGTTGTGGTGAAAGAGTACAGCAGGGATCACCACCATCCCCTGCCGGAGCCTCGTGGAGCTTTAGGTATTTTCGCTCAATAAACACTCACAACGCCCGGTCTGGGAATCGAAACCGCGATCCTACGACCGCGAGTCCGCTGCCCTAACCACTGGGCCATTGCGCCTCCACACCGGTGAGTGTGTTATATTATAAGGCACAAAAAGAAAATGACTCTCCTCAGACACAACAGAATATGCAGAAATACAGAAGTACAAAATATGAACGCAGGAATATCCTGCGTTCTTTTTTAGACAAAATGACGTCATCAGATTTTGTTGTTGTTTTTTATATAACTGGTAACAAAGAAAATAAAAAAAAGGAGAAAGGATGAAAAAAGGAAAAAAGGATTTGTGTAAATGTAATGGAATTCTCCACACATTTTGTTCATTTCCCCAGGAATTTGTTCTTTTCTCCAGGATGTGGCGTTAGTAATTTTTATCCTCGTGTGTTCTGACGACTTAAAGTGCAGTAGAATAAGAATATTTTCACAGAATATGCAGTTTCTGGTGTTCTTCAAAATTACAGCCGTTTGATGTAAAATGTTCGGCAAGCTCCATCGAACTTCTATTTCTTTACTACCCACAAGGGGCTAAACACAGAGGGGACAGACACACGGATTGAGTCGATTATATCGACCCCAGTGCGTAACTGGTACTTATTTAATCGACCCCGAAAGGATGAAAGGCCAAGTCGACCTCGGCGGAATTTGATCTCAGAACGTAGCAGCAGACGAAATACCTATTTCTTTACTACCCACAAGGGGCTAAACACAGAGGGGACAAACAAGGACAGACAAACGGATTAAGTCGATTATATCGACCCCAGTGCGTATCTGGTACTTAATTTATCGACCTCGAAAGGATGAAAGGCAAAGTCGACCTCGGCGGAATTTGAACTCAGAACGTAACGGCAGATGAAATACGGCTACGCATTTCGCCCAGCGTGCTAACGTTTCTGCCAGCTCGACGCCTTTCGAACTTCTGCTATTGTGTTTGACGTCATTGATTCTTTTATTGAATTGTTCTTTTAGGCAACCAGCATGAGTCAAATTGTGTTTGGTGCATTTCACTTAGCACACAAAATGGGAATCTTTACAGGTCCCACCTTCTGTATAAATCATGACGTTTCTGTTATGATTTTTGATAGAACTGACTTGACTTATGTGGTTGCATTAAAGTGGACGATTAACTGACTGTTCTATCCAAGGACAGGAGTGGCTTCTCCATCATCGTTCTACAAGTTTCCGTTTCAGAAATTTTATTCACAATATTTTTATCGGCCTGAGATTTTTGCAAAAAGGCACTAATCCAAGGTGCCATACAAAGTGACCGAACCCCAAACCACTGAGTCATAAAACCGGTGTCTTAACCACACGGCTGTGCTTTACTTATAAAGCGAAAGTTTCATTGATTAGAATGTATTAGTGAA
>NC_043018.1:17979743-17984743 GCF_006345805.1 Octopus sinensis | reverse complement strand
TGGTATATGCCACCGTATTCATTTCAGGAATTTTTTTTGTGTCCATAGAGTTTCTAGAAAATATGAGAAAAAGGAAATGGAATTCACAAGATTCTTTATTCGGAACAAATATGATATGTGTACGAGGGAGTGGGGAAACGCTCCTGGCTTTCGGAAAAAAGGAAAAGAAAGTACATGAAGATCGGTTATCATTTCATTCATCATATTTCCCTCTTAAATTCACATACTATTTGCAACGGTTCTTCAGTTTTTCTAAGCTCCGTCAAAAGAACTCGGAAGGCTGGACCTCAAACCAAGACTTTCGAGACACACCTAAAGGCAGGAACTATTCAGCACACTTTCGTATACATCATGATAGATCGTTAGCTTCTACACGCATTTTTTTTTCCTTGTTTCTCTCCTTGTTTTTTTTTTCTGTGTAACTTTCTGTGGAAGAGCGTAGGCTCGAAACGTAAAAGTCTTTTTCTATTCATGAGCGCTATACTAATACATTTGTTTGTTTGTACACCACCTGCCTTCGTCTTTTGTTTATTTTCGTAAACTTTGCCTTTATATATATATATATATCTGTGTGTGTGTGTAAGTGTTATCTTTTTTTACTTTACTCTGTCTTTCTCAAGCCCCCGACCCCCGACCCGATCCACCCCTCACCTGTCTCCTTATATTTTGTAAATTGACGCGAATAATAATTTATTCATCGGCTGTGCTTGGTCTATTGGTCAATAAACTATTCATGGGGTGATGGACAACCAGACTATACATACACACACACACTCACACACGCACGCACACACAAACACACACACACATATACCTATATATGTGTGTGTGTGTGTGTGTGTGTATGTGTGTACATATATGTGCATATGTATTTATGTATATTTATTTCTGTGTTCAGATACATATGTACATACATATATATAATATATATATATATATATATATATATATATATATATATATATATATATATATATATATGCATGTATGTATATATGTATGTATATATATATATGTATGTATGTATATCAGTGTGTGTTTGTGTGTATTTATGTATATCTGTGTTTAACCCCTGCCATCACTTGACAAAACTATTCCGATAGAATAAGTATTAGGCTTACAAAGAATGAGTTCTGAGGTCGATTTCTTTGACTAATGGCGGTGTTCCAGCATGACCGCAGACAAATAACTGAAACAAATGACTACAATTTATATATATATATATATATATATATATATATATATATATTATATATATATATATATATATATATATAATATATATATATAACAAAGTCTGGAAGAGTCGAATGTTTGGTATTTTACAGAGAAGAAAGTAAATTTTGAACGCAGTAAAGGATGTAAGAACGGCAGAGAAAGATGGGAAAACAGTAGTTTCCGGAAGATGGCTATGGGTCTCGAACCTATACCCCTCGGTTACTCTACCATTAAACCCAAAAGCCTGCTGACAACACTAACCGTCAATAATTTTAACGCTAAATAAAAATAGCTTTTGGAATTTTATGATTAATTGCGTTAAAATTGAGAGTAATTGTTGGTAGATGGCCGTTTACCTAAATAATAGAGTACTCACGCAGTAATTGAGAGGCACGGGTTCGAATCTCTAACCTTCTACTGGCAGTTTGTTTGTTTTTTTCATCTTTATAAGGATAAAATACCCAATCTTTCTACTGTTTTTACCGCTATAGAGCGTTCGAAATTTACTTTCTTGTCTGTAATATATATATATATATAGAGAGAGAGAGAGAGACGTTGGAGTGGCTGTGTGGTAAGTAGCTTGCTTACCAACCACATGGTTCCAGGTTCCTACTACGTGGCACCTTGGGCAAGTGTTTTCTATTATAGCTTCAGGCCAACCAAAGCCTTGTTAGTGGATTTGGTAGACAGAAACTGAAAGAAGCCCGTCGTATATATGTATGTATACATGTATATGAGTGTATATGTTTGCGTGTCTGTGTTTGTCACCCCAGCATTGCTTGGCAACCGATGGTGGTGTGTAACTTAGCGGTTCGGCAAAAGGGACCGATAGAATAAGTACTAGGTTTAGAAAGAATAAGTCCTGTGGTCGATTTGCTTGACTAAATGCGGTGCTCCATCTTAGGCACAGTCAAATGACTGAAACAAGTTAAAGAACAAAAGAATATATAGAGTGTTTGAAATGATTTGTAGATATTGTACACCACTCGTCAAGACAAATTGATTTTGTCTTGACGAGTTCGATAAACGAACGAAAGCGTTAATAAAAATTATCCAAAATTCTGACTTCCTCCTTCTGGTTGGTCAAGTAACTACATAGAAAAACTCCTTCATTGAACGTCCGTATCTATACCCCGACGACAGAGCGCTGTCCCTTTTTCAATGACCCTCTCTGGCTTATTGGAATCGCGAGGTTACCTACATTTGTTATATTACTGTATTTGTGGTGTATTATTCTCTGTTCAGAGCAAAGTAGGATGTACAGATGGAGGGGGTGAATAGAGGGGGAGGAAGAAGAAGAAGAAATTAGAAGAAGATAACGACATCAGCTGAGTAAATTAATTTTTTTATCTCTTTACATTGAAAGCAAATAAGACAAGCAATTTATTTGGTAAAGATAAACACACAGAAATATTGATTTTGCTCATTTTATATATATATATACATATATATATATATATATATATTATATACATACATATACATATACAATATATACATACATATACATATATATACATACATATATATATATATATATATATAATATATATATATATATATAATATATATATATATTATATATATATATATATGCTCCAGAATATTCTTGAAGAGTAAGCCAAATCTCTGCACATGTGAGTGTGTGCGTGCACCCGCTCTCTTCTGTGTAAGAGAGAATTTGTGTGTATTCATGTGAATATGCTTGTATGTCTTTGTCTCTATGCCTACGTGTGCGGGGTGGAATTAATCCAGAAGATGTCAGTTTAAAACAAGCTTTAACTCGTTAAAGCTTCCTCTGATTTCTACTGACAGGTTGTCACACACAAAGAACAGTTTAACAAAAATGCCTAGCAGCAGGAACCTTGGGCAGCAGCCGTAGAATCTCGTGGAAATTTCGGCCAGTTCTATTGTTACCTTAATAATATGAAATCAACCCATTTACTTCAATAATGCTCCAGATACAACCCAAAAGAAACTACAAACCTATAAACGTATAATATTCTTTGATGAGGGTGGGACATCGATCACATCGACCCCAGTACTCGACTGGTACTTAATTTATCTACCCCGAAAGAATGAAAAGCAAAGTCGTCATCGTCGGCTACAAACGTAATATTATTAAGACAATGTGATTGATCAAGTGAGTTAATCCTCAGAACCCTATCTTTTTATTGGTCTTTTAATGTCAGTCGAGCAGTGTGACACAATTTTCCCCGGAAAGATCTCTAGTTTGATGGGGTTGGTATAAGTTTGCTGAGATTTGCTTTATAAGGGGCCTGCGTGCACAAGTAGAGGTGATTATCAAGTATCTCGAGACACTCCGTTGGTATGTTCGAGTAATTGCATCATGCTTATTCTGTGTGATTACAATTTCAGGCAGTCGAGGTCTGATATCCCAAACTACAAAGTTCTGTTGCACCAAACTTCAACGTTTGATCTATCGGTCTCTAGAAGTTTGATCCACTAGGTGGGAAGAGAGCTGATACATTTATCTATGGAGATCTGATCCACCATGTTTTAGACACTCGATCCATCAGGCTGTAAGAGTTTGATCCACTGATCTGTATAGGTTTGATCTACAAGACTGTAGGAGGTATTTTCCATCAGGATGCAGGAGTCTACAAAACCAGCTTGTAGATATCCAACCCTCCAATCTCTAGCTGTTTGATCCACCAGGTTGCAGAGGTCTACAACACGAGATGTAGAGTTTTCATACACCATTCTCAAGAGATCTGATCAACCAGTCTCAAGAGTTCTAATCCAGAAGTCTCTAGAAGTCTGAACCACTTGGCTGGCTTTCATTTGCCTCAATACAGACGGAATATTTAATGGTAAGTCAATGAGTTGGACAGGCGGCGAGCTGGCAGAAACGTTAGCACGCCGGGCGAAATGGGTAGCCGTATTTCGTCTGCCGTTACGTTCTGGATTCAAATTCCGCCTTGGTCGACTTTGCCTATCATCCTTTCGGGGTCGATAAATTAAGTACCAGTTACGCACTGGGGTCGATATAATCGACTTAATCCGTTTGTCTGTCCTTGTTTGTCCCCTCTATGTGTAGCCCCTTTTGGGTAGTAAAGAAATAGGTAAGTCAATGACTCTTTACCAATTGTGGAACGTATTAGATATAATTACATGGAACTTCCAAGTTTTTTGGTGACGAGGTGTCGTTAGAGTGCCGAACACACTAAGTTATCGTATTTGTTCTTAATCTCTGGGCTGTAAGCTCAGACTGCGCTGAGGGCAGTATCACCTCTCAATCTTTCCTCTTCTGTAAGTGAACTGTGACCAACCAGTCTGTCTGTTTGTCTCTTTAAGTTCTACTCACCGATTCAGAATGTGAACTACAACTACATTAATGGTACATAGGACTATGGAATACTCAGTCAGCCAGTGAGATATTAATTTCAATGATAAAAATTCACTTGATCAAAAAACTAACAGCTCATCAATGAAACCGACGGAGAACCCAAACTTTTAGTCGCTCTGCCATCGCACCACGAATATGTGTTAGTAAATATATTAATAAATATTTATAAACTGGTACCATAGCCACGTCACCTTGTGTTAATGAAACACTAAATAGTCATTAAAAGAAAATGTAAATGACTTTCTTTAGTGAATAATTTTTTTTTAATATTTTAGTATTTTTAATAACTTTATTTTTCTGTCTGTGAGCTGTGAAATTGCATCATTGAATCTTTTTTTGTAATCAAAATAATAATTGTAAGAGATTTTTTGGCTTTATAAATGAAGGAATATTTAACGTCTAAACCAAAACC
>NC_043018.1:17969743-17974743 GCF_006345805.1 Octopus sinensis | reverse complement strand
TATATATATATATATATATATATATATATATATATTATATATCAAATACGTTCTGTCTGCCTGTGTGTGTGTCTTCTAGGATCTCGGGCATCCTCCATCCGATTGCGCTCAAATTTGATATGTAGATACCGGACGATATCAGGGCGTGTATATGTTTTGAAAAAATTACAAAAATCGATTCCAGGTGAGAATGCGATCGATAAAGCCATGAGAACGTGCATTTCTAAAATCGTTTTTCTTGGAATAGAAAAAAGTATCATTATTTCTTCTTTTGCTGGTGTCTTTACGCGATTTTCCATTCTTTCTCTCTGATTAATCTACACTGATATATAAAGTCATAAATCCGACTTGATGCTATCACTGGAGGCTCGTTTACATCTGGGTGGACTGTGGCAACAAGAAGTGAAGTATTTTCTTCAAGAGCATAACGCACTAGCTGGGCTAGTAATCGAAATCACGATGGCTACATCGTGAGCGGAACACCGTAACCTCTATGAGATAGAGAGTAGATACGAAACGCATCTCTGTGGGTGAGTGGAATGAAGTCGATTGAAACCGTTTCCATTATGTTTTGCCTTTTGTTGTAATCTGACGCAACTTTGAGCAATAATAAAAATTAAAGACAAATGAAAAGCGACTAAATCTTTGTAGCATATAGGAGCACTCCGTCGGTTGCGACGATGAGGGTCCCAGCTGATACGATCAACGGAACAGCCTGCTCGTGATATTAACGTGCGAGTGGCTGAGCACTCCACAGACACGTGTACCCTTAACGTAGTTCTCGAGGAGATTCAGCGTGACACACAGAATGTGACAAGGCTGGCCCTTTGAAATACAGGTACAAGAGAAACAGGAAGAAAGAGCGAGAGAAAGTTGTGGTGAAAGAGTACAGCAGGGTTCACCACCACCACCTGCCGGAGCCTCGTGGAGCTTTAGGTGTTTTCGCTCAATAAACACTCACAATGCCCGGTCTGGGAATCGAAACCGTGAACCTCCGACCGCGAGTCCGCTGCCCTAACCACTGGGCCATTGCGCCTCCCTTTGTAGCATACGAACTCAATAAATGGTTGAGACTCAATACTAAACACCCCGTTTTTGAAGGACCCTTCTATCAAATCTCTTTAATTCTAGCAAAATATTCATTCACTCAAGATCAACGGATTATCAGAGCATGCAAAGCCTGAATCGAAAGGATCACCATATTTAGTTTTTAGCTTTTATTTTTCCGAATACGCATCACGTCCATATCATTTTGCCTTTTCATTTCACGATACCAGTGGTATACTTGGTTCACTTTTATCGACTATAATTCTTCCTGCCTAAACAGTGAAATCACTGAAACCAAATTAAACATGTTATTTTTAATTCATTTCTCCATTGTCCTCTCGTTAACGCCCTCGTAAACAGCTGACAATAACCTTCTTCCGTTTGACGACTCAAACGTCTTGTATCTAGGAAACAAATTGATGTCTGGCTGTATATGTAGCATCTTACGAAGCTTTGAACAGTTTCACTGAAGATTTCAAGAGGAACTGAGGATCTTAAATAAAGCGATAAGAACCAGAACTGTGAAATCAGAAATAGAAATATATATAACAGTGCAATAAAATATAAATGACTTCGATTAAAATATCATCCACTTGTCTCTTCATCTTGCCTGGGAAACTTGTTCGCAGGATCTGCTCTCTCTCTCTCCCTCACTCGCTTTCTCTCTCTCTCTCTCTCTCTCTTCTTCTTCTCTCTCTCTCTCTCTCTCTTTCCTTCTCTCACTCATTGGACGGTGAAAATAGGTAATATAATGAATACGTTTTATAAATTTATACACACACATAACACACGCGCACACACACACACATAAAGTTCATGTATATATAGATGCATGTATACATACTCACACACACACACATTTATTTACGAATATATATAACGTACATACAGGCATACATATATATATATATATGTGTGTGTGTGTGTGTGTGTGTGTGTGTGTGTGTGTTTGTGTATGGGTGTACGCATTTACATATATACCTATCGATCTGTGTGTGTGTGTGTGTGTGTGTGTCATTATTCAGTTTTGTATGTGTGTATCTGTAGTTGTAAACATGTGTAGGTGTAGATCGAACGGCTGATTGATTTACAGTTAGGTGAATCCTGTTTGTCGTAAGGTTCACTCTTGAGATCGATATAGATGTGTGTGGATGCGAACGCTATCTCTGTGAGTGTGTACATATATATATATATATATATATATATATATAATATATATATGTGTGTGTGTGTGTGTGTGTGTGGTATGCACATAGTAAGGAAAAAATAAAAAGAAGATAAAGCAGATGGTTTGAAGAGGAAGAAAAGAAGGGTAAAGTATGTGTTTAGGTTATTTCGTGTCATTTTACAACTCATAAAACCGTAAATGGAACTGGAAAAAGGTCGTAAAACAGCCTACTTACAGCTCGGCCGAGGATTGTCTTAATTATATTAGCAAAAAAAAGTAAAAACGACAATTGTAAGGAAAGATAAAGTTAATCAAGTGTAAACAATAACATCTGTTTATTATCCTAGAAATAGGGACATAAAAATATCCCCAGCAATAAGAAAGAAAGTAAAATATATCTCCTTAAATGTGTTTCTCGAACGTTTTTTTTACGTAAGAATATTTCTACTGCATCTCTATGAAGCTTAGGATTTTTCAGATAATTTATGATGCTTGTTCGCTTCTTATTTTTCTGTTATCATTCGTTTATTGATACTAAGGAAGAAAAACTCTTGCTTAATCAAAAACTAGTCAAATGCTAGCTTTGATTTCTAACGGTTAGTAAAGAAGGCGAATCATGTATGACTCTAAGCAGTTGACCCGACCATCTATAAAAGTCAAATCTCCCTTTTCATTTCACTCATCGATTAAATAATTCTACCCCCATAATATATTTTTCTTTCTGGCATAGGCACACAGCCAGAAATTTGTTGGGGGTCGGTTTAACTGACCAAATCAACCTCACTACTTGACCAAGCGGGATTAAAGTCAACAGGATTTGAACTCTGATTGCAAATAGCCACAACGTCTTTTAAAATGAAAAGACAGGCTAGATAATGTAGTTTTAGCTTTAAAATGGCGAAACCGTGAATGATGGAATAATGTAGTCTTAAATGCACTATTCCTGAAATCAGAATAGGTGGTCACTACTGGAAAGTTTTTATTCAAAGAACTCTGCTCAGTCAAGACTAACCTGTACTTTAAAATAAAACATTGGCATTTTTCTGGCCGCTAAAAATTCTATATTTTTTAACAGCCATTATTTGTTTCTATTGGCATAGGTTAAACAAATTTTTTTTGTCATCAGACAATATTTTGGTCCCTGCTATATTTCCTTTTCTTAAATCATTTTTAATTAAACCATCTCGGATTAAATCAGTAAATCACCGGCTTCTCTTAATACAAACACCTCTTTGGATTTTCAATGTTTAAAAATGTCTTCTTTCGACATCGTTGCTAAAATAACAAATCATGAAACAAAAATTGTTCAAACAAAAACAACACAAAATAATTAATAAAAACAACTGGAGGTTCGCCATTTTGTCATCTTATTGTTGTCCTTTCTTAAAATAATGTGATTTTTACAGTATTATAGTGGAGCCGAGCTTTGTAGAATCAATATATTTAACACGTGTCATTATTGATAATAACAAAAGAGAAGAAAAAAAGAGAGTTCACAACCAACTGAAGCATTTGCAGAGGAGTTCGGGGTGGGGGTGGGGGTGGGGGTGGGGGTGGGGGAGAAGGGGGGAAATAATGTTCGAATTACAAGTGTGAGCATGAGAGCGAAGAAACTACACACGAGAACAAAAACGTAACGCTCATCATGGTAATGATGATGGTGACGATGATGATGGTAGTGGTGGAGATGGTGGTGGTGGTGACGGTGGTGATGATGATGACGATGCGGAGGAGGAGGAGGAGGAGGAGGATACAGGTGACGGGTAGTGCTGGTGGTGGTGGTCGCGGTGATGATAATGGCTTTCATGGTAGCCCCGATGTTGATTGATAATGTCGAAAGAATATCATGCTGATAGTAATGAGGATGTAATTATTGTAACGATGATGATGATGATGACGGGGTAGTGATGGTGGTGGTGGTGGTGGTAGTAGTTGCAGTGGTGGTGATGCTGGTGGTGATTGTTGTTGTTGTTGATGTTGTTAGTGGTGGTGGTGGTGGTGGTGGTGGTGGTGGTGCTGGTGGTACTGGTGGTGCTGGTGGTGGTGGTGGTGCTGGTTATGGTGCTGGTGGTGGTGTTGGTGGTAGTAGTGGTGGTGACGGTGGTGTTGGTGGTGCTGGTGGTAATAGTGGTATTGATACTAGTGGTAGTGGTGGTGGTGGTGGTGATGTTGATGCTGGTGGTGGTGGTAGTGGTGGTGGTGGTGGTGATGTTGATGCTGGTGGTGTGATAGTGGTGGTGGTGGTGGTGATGTTGATGCTGGTGGTGGTGGTAGTGGTGGGTGGTGGTGATGTTGATGCTGGTGGTGGTGGTAGTGGTGGTGGTGGTGGTGGTGTTGATGCTGGTGGTGGTGGTGGTGGTGGTGGTGGTGGTGATGTTGATGCTGGTGGTGGTGGTAGTGGTGGTGGTGGTGGTGATGTGATGCTGGTGGTGGTGGTGGTGGTGGTGGTGGTGGTGATGTGGTGCTGTGGTGGTGGTGGGTTAGTGGTGTGGTGGTAGTAGTGGTGGTGACGGTGGTGTTGGTGGTGCTGGTGGTAATATGTATTGATGCTAGTGGGTAGTGGTGGTGGTGGTGGTGATGTTTGATGCTGGTGGTGGTGATAGTGGTGGTGGTGGTGGTGATTTGATGCGGTGGTGGTGGTAGTGGTGTGGTTGGTGGTGGTGTTTTATGCTGGTGGTGGTGGTAGTGGTGGTGGTGGTGGTGATGTTGATGCTGGTGGTGGTGGTGGTGGTGGTTGGGGTGGTGTTGGGTGTTGATGGTGGTGGTGGTAGTGGTGGTGGTGGTG
>NC_043018.1:17964906-17969643 GCF_006345805.1 Octopus sinensis | reverse complement strand
CTACACAATCAATCAAAAAGATAAATACACAGAATATAAAGAAGAATGTGTTAATTTATCATTAATGTGTTTTCTATAACTGACACAAGCAATTATTCTGATCTATAATAAAATGAGAGATATTAGATGGCCAGTGAACTCTTAGACCACTTCCGTTTCTTTGTTTTAAGCATGGTGGCCTAGCCATTATACATACTCGTATTTAGAGCAACGCCAGTAATTATTAGATTATATATATTGTGGATCTGATGGAAATATGTCAATCAGAGACTATTATGTCTTACTCGGGCAAAGTCTATTGAGATATTATAACAAATATAGCATTAATATTGTCGATTGTCTTTGCTGTTTAGATTTCCGAATATAATATTACGTCTAACGCTGATGAATTTAACTTGAGCTTTCGAATCCGTCTGCATTACCGAGTACTTCTATGCAGTTATACAACATTGTTGTGATATACATCGCAGGGGCTCATCACTAAAATAAATATGTAGAAATCATAAAAATAATAAAAGGAAATATACAGTACAGTATATATCCTTATTATACTTGATATATTGTACTTATTTTACGGCATGTCTCCCTTGTATATACTCACTGTTTTACAGTATAGCTATCCCTCGTATATTTCAATATATATACACCCCTATTAGTTTACAGTATATAGTCCTCATATATATTTCCGTTTCTCTTTTTGAATAGTAATCCCCCAACTATCGCGGGTGTTACATTTCAAAGCCTGATGTGGTTGGTAAGCAAGCTACTTACTTCACACCCACTCCCACACCTATCTATAATTACTTTATGAATCACCTTTGTACTTTTTCCAAAACAGTTTGCTGTGTTATGGAGAATATATTTGACTGCTATTTTTAGCAGTTTCCGATGTGCCGAAGACGCTTAATTGCTGATAAAATAAGCAGCAATATATAAATCGTAAATTACACCGAACTGACTCGAAACGATTAAAACTAAAATTTTATCTCGAAGATACAAAATAGTATTTCGCCCGGCGCGCTAACAATTCTGCTAGTTCGCTGCCTATACTTAGATACATACATACATACATACATACATGGATACATACATACATATATACATACATACATACATACATACATACATACATGGATACATACATACATACATGCATACATACATACATGCATACATGCATGGAACATACATACATTATACATACATACATACATGCATACATAATGCATACATACTGCATCAAATACATACATCATGCATACATACATACATACTGCATGCATACATACATACATGGATACATACATACATACATACAGCATACATACATACATACATACATACATACATGCATGCATGCATACATACATACATACATACATACATAAATGCATACATGCATGCATACATACATACATACATACATACATACATACATACACATACATACATATGTATGTGTGTGTGTGTGTGTGCATGCAACTTTTATTTTACACCATATATTCTTTTATCCCATTTGTTGATTTGACATAAAAACCTTCTTTGCTACCTTAAGCTCTAAATGTTTGAAACGTGTCGTAAACAGCGAAAATGACAACTAAAAGTTTAGACAATAAGGACGACCTTTCAGTTGCTATGGTGATGCGAAAAAATAAACAATAAACAAATGATTCCGGCGAATCTAAATAATTTTCAGTGTTGGCCGGGGTTTCTTCAGCGTTAACGGGGAACTGAATCTCTCTCTGTAATTAGAAGTCTATTTTACAACTCCTGAACATTTGCGTTTCATTTAATTCGATACTATATATCTAGGTCAGGCAGCCTATAAGCCTATTATTTTTCTTTCATCATGAAGTTAGTCAGACATTTCCAAATGCTAGAGGCTAGCTCTTTACTGGCAATCAAGTACCAGAAAGTATAGCATTTCGATCTGGTTCTTCTTTTGAGTTTCTACATTCAACCCATTGTAGTATGTTCAGTTATGTTCAATAAACTTGGGATAGAGTATAATGTTGTAACGTCTCTATTGATCTATAAGTGGCATCGTGTATAACGATTAATACGGGCACCCATACTATGGGGCTCTTGTGGGCATTCAGTATTCGTCCCCTGTATGAAGGTGACATCTTTCTGCTACGTATCTCTGTGCTGTTGTAAAGATTCGTCGTTGAAGCATTTTCACCTTCATCAAATCATATGATAAAAAGTGATGATGCAATATTTAATGTGTGTCATGGAGTTTTTATAATACTTTATCAGATTTCCACGCAAGAAATTTTAGAAATCATTTAATGGAGTATATCTTTTGTTTTTGCATTGTTCCAACTAGAAATTACGAAATTATTTTTTCTCATCGCCACCTGTGACTATTTTACATTCTATAAAAAAAAAAATCCATATATCTGTATTGAATCTATATTGATACCGACAATTTTTCCATTTTACTCCAAGAATTCATTGCTTTTGTTTCATTTGCGTATCGCATTATCATGCATCACTCAACAATAAAACAGTGTGTGTGTGTGCATGTATGTGTATACGTACCATATATATCGCTATGCAGAATGTGTGTTCGCAATACGATTACTAATATATATTAACTTGCGTATCAATTATTTGATCACTGCCTGTTTTATTAGTTCACGATAACCTTTATAAATATTTCCTACACTATATTGGTTTCGTATATCATATTATCTATTAATTCTCCGTCTCTAAACCTAATTGTTTGCGATAACATCGCTTTGTTTATGCTTCCATTAATTTGGTCTTAATGACAAGTGAATCGAATTATATAAAGTGCAGCCGAAGCAATTTTTAAATGTTGAATATCCCTACCTCCCTCTTACCACCTCCCTTACTCACTCCCCACTCCTCTCTCTCTCTCCCTCTCTCCCTCTCTCTCTCTTTCTCCCTCCTTTGTATCTATCTCACTGAATCTTATTGTTTTGTTTTTCTCATTATACCGATAGACACACACACACACACACTGTATATAAATATATATCGCTTAGCCAGCGAGGTGGCGTCATTCGAAGGCTAAAACAATGCGAAGCGCATTGTGACCAGCGATGTGTAGCAACATCTGATAGCCTGGTCGGTCACGGTGATGGTCACGGTGATATATATATATATATATATATGTATACTTTTATTCTTTTGTTTGTTTCAGTTTTTTGACTGCAGCCATGCAGTTAGTCGAACAAATCGACCCCAGGACTTATTCTATCGGTCACTTTCGCCAAACCGCTAAGCTACGGGGGATAATACATCAACATGGTTGTCAAGCGATACCGGGGAGACAAACAGCGACACACAAACATGTGCATATATATATATATCTATATATATATATATATATATATATATATATATATATATAGCTATACATAATGTGTTCAGGTACATAAAGAATATCTTGTGCTTCGCTTACACGGAAATACACACACTCATTTATATACACACATACACTCACATACACACATACACACATATACATACATATGCATACACACACATATATACATATACATATATATATGTACATACAGATATATACATACATATATACATATGCATGTATATATATATTTATGTCTATATATATAATATCTATGTATATATGTGTAGATATATGTATGTACAATAAGCCTATGCCAGGGTACATTTATAAATGTTATCAAAAGATATATTACGTTGTATTAATCACGGTCTTGTTAGAATATCCTCTTTCATAAACTAATTTTGTTTCTGATGCATTGCGCTGTCCCCTTCGCTGATACTTTACTATATTTAATAGGAAGCTAGCTGTTGGTCCCGATGCCCTGGGCACCGTGATGCACATCCTCCTGCAATACTGACAGCATTTCCTATTTAACTCTGATCTCCTTGGATTTGTGCGTTTTGTCACCCCGAGGTTCTTTGTTGTTCGACATGGCACCAGATTAGCTCAAACACACATTTCAACTTTTGGCCGTTCTATCCTGTTCGACTGAAGCTAATTTCCTTTTTAGAAGCTGATAAGATGTTAATTGACTTCGTTTTCTTGAAGACCAAACGATCGCCATATTCCATTTTTGACAAGGATATCAATTTATTGTCTTGAATTTTGATCATATATTTCTTTACCTGAGCTGTTCTCATCACATTCTCACATTTCCCTATCATCATAAAACCATTCTTTTCACAACATCGCTTTCTACTCCAGCCGCATCAGTTTCTAAGAACTTTGACCTCTTTTCATCTTTTTTCATCTCATACCTTTTATATTTTATTTGTTATTTCTTAAAAAATATAAAAATGCTGCAATTAATTATTCATTATATTACTTTATACAATGTTTTTTCCTACGTTACTTTTCTTCTTCATCTCCTCCTCTCATCCTCTTCCTCCTTCATCACCTCTCCTCCTTCATCTCCTCCCTCCTCCACTTTCTCCTTCAACTCTCCTCCTGCACGTCCTTCTTCATTTCCTCCTTATCCTCTTCCTTCTTCTTCTTCTTCTTCATCTCCTTCACCTCCTTCTCCTCAACATCGATTCTAATTGATACATCAATATTAATTTTCATAGCAGGAAAAAGACATTCAACATATGTTTATAATGTGAATAATATATATATATAATATATATATATATATATATATATAATATATATATTATATATTATATATATATATGTATATATATATATATGTATATATAATAATAAATATTAGGGAATAATCCAAATTTACAGGG
>NC_043018.1:17957406-17959906 GCF_006345805.1 Octopus sinensis | reverse complement strand
ACAAGTTTCCGAACTTAAACAGCGACGTATAATGCTGATAAACCGACGGGAGATATTCTAAGACGTTTTATTAATATTTTAACTCAACCTTTCAGTTTCAAATTTTTGTAATTGAAGAGCAGCTGTGAGCGGAAGTGCGTTGGACGCCATCACTCTGCGCACACACAAATACGTATATGTATAAGTATATAAATGTATATGTGTGTATATGTGTGTGTACACACACATGCACACACACGCACACACGCACACACACATTGGTAAATATGTGCATGTAAGTCCGTATTAATAAATTAAGAGTCCGTTGTCAGAAAAAAATGAAGGAAAAACTGCGTATTTCTTCACTTGTGTGCTGTGATCCATCTTGCTAATATAAAGATGTATAAAATTGCTGAGTAACGTTATTATTCGTCCGGTCTTCTCTGTTTTTTTTTTCGTTATCTTGAGCTGTTATGAATATAGTTTTAGAAAATATTTATTAAAAACGATGACATGCATATTTATTCTCGCTACTTTCCGGCTCACTCGAATGCGGAGTGAATTGTGTCATGCTGATGTTTTACTCACAGACAGTGTCCAAAAGACACTATTATACTGTGTAGTCGACAAATTCAAATCCAATCAATTCTCATACGCGAAACTGAAAATATAAAATGGTGACAATTCACACATAGCACTCTGTAGGCATATACATACATATAAGAGTCCATTGTTGAAAACCTGTAACCAACAACGCTAATGTTAACAAGTTCTGAGATGAAATAATTGAATAGATAAACAGTTAAATATATAAATACATGTTCGTCTGCCAGTGAAGTGTTGCTAAATATAGACAACTTCGGAACCTAGTCCTCGCTCTTTAATCCAATGCTCTTTGATCCAACCATGTTAAACTCTTAGAAGAACATTTCCCAAGCTATAATCGAATCCAATCTCAACGCAAAACCATCAATAGATTTACCACTCGATCGCACTTTCTTTTTTATTCCAGTATATAAGAAAGAATGGACATGCTTCTCCACCAACTTTATTGTACAGCATTTTAATTGAAAAATTATAAGATAAAAAGCCAAAAAAACTAAATATACGAATACATATACAATAAGAGCAGAATTTATTTTGCTGAAATTTTATGCATGATTTTTGCAAAATCATCATCAGAAGAAAAAAATATTAAAGTTCGTTTGATCACCGTTGGAGAGAAAATTTTTAAAGCTATTAATGCTTTGTGGTGATAATAATGATGAACAGAATAAAATGTCACGTTGGTGCTGCTAGCACTGCTGTTTACCGATGTAGATCTGGTTGATATAGAGTGGTAGTGATAGTCACAGTGGATCCGATGATGTTAGTGGTCGTGTCAGAGGTAATAGCAAATGGATTTATGATGGTTCTTGATTACGATGAAATGATGTAATGTTCGCATTGGATGCTGCAGGAGGCGGTCGAGCGCGGAGTTGGCAGAGATTTGATATCTCTGCTTATACGTGACAAGATCAATTGTAGTGTAGTTGGTTGTGGTTGTTGTTGTTGTTGTTGTCGTTGCTTTCGTTGTTGTTATTGTTCGTATCTTCGTTATCATTGTACGTTCTTCATTCTGTTTGTGGTGATCGTGGTAGAGTTACTGAATATGCTAAAATCTTTTATAGGTATATTGATTGTTAATGTATGTGGTAGGTTCTATGTTAGTCTCTCCGGCGGTGGAGTGGCGAAGTATAGATTTTCACCTACCTGCGCACTCCACACTTTACCCACACATACAGACAGACACAGCCAGCACAGACACACAGACACACTCACTCGCGCTCTTTACTCGTTCGATCTTACTTCCTAACTCTAGCCCTACACAGCATCATGGTTAATGCTGTTTCTATAATTAAATATCGGAAATGGTTGCAGAGAATCTGGACAATAAATACAGCGAGAACATATGACAATCTTAATTCGTTTTGTCTTATAATTGATTTTTTTCTTCTCATTTATTTTTATTCATAGTCTTTCAAAGCCGTCTTTCAAACGCTCCCTATTTCTACTTTTAATTTTTGTTTGTTTCTCATAGTGATAGGCGTTGATGGATGAGAAAAACGATAGATATAATGAATCTAGTTAATAGTTGCGAACTGAGAGAGTAATAAAAGACGGTTCGGTTCGGTGCTGATGTAGAAGAATACGGAGAAACAGTGGAAGAGAAAGAAAAAAAAAATAAGTAGAATCAAAGCGAGTACAACAGAAATCTAAGATGTTGATGCGAAAATGAGATCTCTACCTATAAAACCATTGTTCTCTATCATCTCTGTCTATTGTGTCCATCTCTTTCAATGTCTTCCTGTCTGTCTGACTGCTTGTCTGTCCGTTTGTCTCTGTTCATAATTGCAATTTTTCTCCTTCGTTCTCTCCTTCACATTTTCAACACTTTCTTTTTCACCAATAACACCTTTAATTCAGTCAACTCAAATATCTTTCTCTCTCTTCCATTTCATACTATCCCCTTTTTCCATCA
>NC_043018.1:17942406-17952406 GCF_006345805.1 Octopus sinensis | reverse complement strand
GGCCATTCTCTATAGTTACAACATTCCTATTAAAAACATGTCGATGAGAAATTTTACAGATGACTGCTTCTTTGGAAACTTCCAAAGCATTACAGACACGCAACAATTTCCACGGTTTGCTGCTATCTAGCAATGTGACTACCAACCGCAACCGTGGATATTTTCTCCAGATTTCGGATCGTCTACGTTGGATGTTCTTCCTAATGTAGAAAATTTGTACCGTTTGTGACATTTATTACCTCTCAAGAAATCCTCTCCATACGCTGTTTGCAACATTACAATCAATTCCCTATAGGCGTTTCTCAAGTATTTCGTACACATACGGTGGTCTTCCAATTTTTCAACTTGCAGCAAAAATCGCCAACACCACACGAGTTTATTCCCTCCAGAACGTGTAGATGACGGCGACCGACTGAGGTGGCTTTACGTCGCTGTTGTTAAACGTAAATCTCCACCTCCACTGGTCCCTTGGTGTTGTCAAGCAGGATCCTAACATAACTGGGATATCTATTTCTTTACTACCCACAAGGGGCTAAACACAGAGGGGACAAACACGTACAGACAAAGGGATTAAGTCGACTACATCGATCCCAGTGCGTAACTGGTACTTAATTTATCGACCCCGAAAGGATGAAAGGCAAAGTCGACCTCGGCGGAATTTGAACTCGGAACGTAACGACAGACGAAATACGGCTGCGAATTTCGCCCGGCGTGCTAACGTTTCTACCAGCTCGCCTGGGATATCATTTGCTTAAAGAAATGCATGCAATACAAAATACCAGAGCCGATAATATATAAATTTACGAAGGATATATGATACGGAGGTTTCACAATTTCATGTTGCACAAATAGTTGAGCGTAGATGAGTGTAAGGATGTTCGGGACAAGGGACAGAAACAAGATGAACAATGAATACAGTAATCACTCGATTATCGCGGGTGCTACGTTCCAACCCAACCGCGATAGGTAAAAATCCGAGAAGTAGAAAACAGTACTGTACTGTATATCTTTAAAAAATTATTTAAAATTATTTTTATAATTTGTGTACATTTATTTTATTATAAATGCAAAGCAACACCACGGAGGAATCGACGTAGGCTTAAATAATAAACTGCGATAAGTGAATCGCGATATGGCAAAGGATTACTGTATTATGATAATGGTAAGCACCTTTAAGAGAAACGATACTACGTGTTCTCTCAATGCGTATGCAATGCCAGCACTGACATCTGGCTCTGCATTATTGAACTGCAGAGTGATGGTGACTGTAATATTGCATGCTAATAAATACGATATCCAGGGGCTGTACAATTAATCTAAACATCAATGAGATCCAGGCAGATTTAATTAACAACCTAAAGTATGAGGTAGAGGGCGGTATACCAATCAAGGAACAGATGGATGTTGGTTCGATCACTATTGCTGTTTCAAATGAGTTTTGTTTTTATTGACGAATAGAGTTATTACATCACGCGAAAAAAAAAATATCCCGTTTTCTTCTGGTCAATACGCGAATTAAAGATTTAAAAAAAAATATTCTAAGAATCAACAATTTGTACCACTTCATAATTCCTGTCTTGGTTAGCTTCAGTCAAAGAATTATCCATTCACGCTAGTTAGTACTTTATAAAGAAAAAAAAAAACATTTTGGTGACAGTAGCGTGGAGGTATGTAGAGTAAAAATAGAAAGAGGGGGGAGGAGAGAAGTAGATATTCTGCACTATCTTCAAAAGATAAGGTTATAAAGTTATTTTATTTTTAATCTTTAGATCACTGAACGACTAAGTTCAAGCAAAAAACAAATAAATTAAAAGATAATGTATGAAGTAAAATGTACGCATTTGTACACATACGGAAGTATGAGTGTTTTTATTGCACACCTAAGGAAGTAAGGTTATTTTATTTATGAATTCTCCAAGTTGTTTAATTTATATTATCTATTAAGTTTCGTTGTTGTTTATTTTTGACCGGGGAATCTGAAGTCCAGCTATTTACTGATTAAAAGTAAAAGAAAATAATTATCTTCTATGAGTTAGAACAAGATATCAAGTTCCTATCCGCTATGTATTCTTCCTCCTACTATATATATTGTTAAACCTCGCTAAGATAAATATTTCAATTACCTGAAGATTGACTGTAACCATAACTCGAATTATTACGAATTGGACAGCCATGAAACGATCGTAGTGTTTTACTCATTATCTTTTATTAAACTTTTAATAATTTTGATATATATTTAAAATAATATAAATTAATTAATTTTATGTATTGGCTTATGTTTTTCATTGTTTGATTTGCCTAATAGTGGTTTTATCTCTAATTTAATGTAATATATATATATATATATTATATATATATATATATATATTATATATATATAATATATATAATCTTTTTTAACCTCCCTCGTTATCTTTTAAAGATTTTATAGCTGGAATGCAGTTGTCCAGCTACTTACAGAATATGAATAAAATAAATTGACCTATCTTAGAAGAAGGAACAAAATATTTAATTCTCTTCCTCTATTCTGGTTCCCTCTTCCACTATATAAAATACTTTCTACATCACCTATTACCTTATAATGTTTTTTTTTTCCACTTGAAGTTTGTCGTCCAGCGATCTGAAGATTAAAAATGAAATAAAGTAACCTTATCTCTTGAAGTTGGAGCAAAATATCTGATTCTAATCCCCCATTCCGTTTTTTTTATTCTCACTTTTTTCCTACGTCCCCCACCCCCGGGTCCTGTCACTCTAATGTTTCCCTGTACATCGACGGTAAGCGAATCATTCTTTCGTTGAAGCTAGCCAGGAATCTTGAAGTGGTACATAATGTTGATTCTTTGAATATATTTTTGATATGATTGATTTGTATGTACGAACCCGAAGAAAACGGCTTTTTTCGCATTACGTAACAACTCTATTCCTCAATGAAAAGACTAGTCTGAAACAGCTGTAGGGAATGAACTAATTTTCATCTGCTGTAATTCATTTAGCATTCACCTTACTTGGAAGCTGCAATTCGCGTGGATCTGCACTGTATTGAGCAGACTTCAATTGGCGAAGTGTGTGTTGGTAGGTAGAGACTTGAGATTCGTGGTGCTTTTGATGGTATACGCAACTGGAATATTCTTGCGTCTGTACTTCGGTTTGCACTTAGATTCTCCTTTAATTTTGTTTTGGTCACAATTGCTATTTCTTTCTTTGACCCGAACGTGATACTGTGCTACTTAGGCACCTGATTCACTTGAATCCTGAATTCATATACACACACATACACACACACACACACACACACACACACACACACACACACACACACACACACACACACACATATATATATAAATATGTATGTATGTATATATATATATGTTTTATCTCGTTTTGTGGCTGTGAAACGCACATAAACACATTCATGCACACAAGCAGACACCAGACACGCAAGCACATTCACACATAAACACACTCACACACACAATCACACACACATATCTCTCTCTCACACACGCATATACGCACGTTATATATATATATAATGTGCGTGTATGTATGTGAGACAGAATGTGTGTGTGTTTGTGTATGTGTGTGAACGTGTTTATGTGTGAATGTGCGTGCGTGTCTGTTTGTGTATGTGTGAATGTGTTTATGTGCGTGCATGTGTGTGTATGTGTTTGTGTGTGTGTGTGTGTGTGTGTGTGTGTGTTTTACAGCCACAAAACGAGAGGAGACATTTAATATATAGACTTGCTGAAAACCGAAATACAAACTATTTTTCTCCTACTTTCAAGTGAGTGAATACGAGACGGTGGTTGTGTGAAATGAACGACGCTGGTGATAAGCTTGCTCGATCAGGGTTGACCTGGGGCTAAACAATTAAAACACACGTACACGGTATTTGTTTTCCTTGTCTACGCTCCGATGTGAATATTTTCGTTACCCAACATATGACGACGTTTTAATAACTCTTATCCAACCGTTACGTCTTTAGCTCAGACACTCATTAATTTATAGCCACCATTTTCTTTCTCCATCTCTTCCGCTCCCTCTCTTATCCTTCCTTTCAACTTCTAGTCGTTTCTCTCATTCTACATCAATTTTTACCTTTTATTTCTCATTTTCTTTCTTATGTAATATAACGCTAATATTCTCCTGCTATACGTACAATGTCTATACTTACATCTAGATGTTCATGTAGGTGTATTTAAATAAATCTGTTATATTTTACTCAACGAAACCAAATCCTTGTCCGGCAAAATCTTTTGTATGTAATGTTTTACGCCCATTAACAGCGGTATTAATTACTCTTGAACGTAGAATTATTGATATTATTGTAGTCAGGTAATTACTTAGTTACTATCGATGCTGTAAAAAAGTGGGATTTCAGTTAATATAATACAAACAGTACCTTATGGGATATTACGTTCACTATTCTACGTTCAGAGTTGAAATTCGGTCAGAGTAGACGTTTTTTCTGAAGTCACAAGTAGTAGAGTTTAGGGTACTTCATTGATTATTTATAATCCCAGCAAAAGTTGCTGTCGATGGGTTAACAGAAAACAATATTTATCTAAATATAAGAATGAAGAGAAAACAAATATTCGAATCAAATGACTGTAGTTTATCGAGTTAATCCAGTCCAAACGTTTAGAAAAAAAGGCTGGCTTAGGTTGCTTTGTATGTTTATCTGAACAAACATTGATATTTATTCTTTTGGTGAATCGAGGAGTGAATGACAGGTTGCATCCACGAGCTTATCCGTTGTCGCCAAGACCGAAGTTCTATCATTCATAATGTGGTTTCAATAATTGCATAATGGCAGGGTAAGCAGAATAGTTAGTGTGTCGAACAAAATGCTTAGTGGCATTTCGTCCGTTGTTATGTTCTGAGTTCAGATTTCCCTGTGGCCCCTTTTGCCTTTTATACTTTTATAATTTGAACTCAGAACGTAACGGCAGACGAAATACTGCAAAGCATTTCACCCGGCATGCTAACGTTTCTGCCAGCTCGCCGCATTTTAATGAAGAGGAACATACCGTAACCACTACAGCCCACGGTTCGTCAGGTCTGCATCAGCATTTTCCTGTAATAGCTTGGTGTCCAAAAGGGAGATAACCTAGCATTTCCCTACTCCAGCACCGAACTGCCGCTGCTGCTGCTGCTGCTGCGCAACAAATGTTCGCCAGAAAAGAAATATTAGACAATAAATCAGTTAAATGATGTAATGTATATATTTCTTTCTGGGAAACTGTCGCTCTACATCACAAACCGTCTGTCCAGCAATACTTTTCTCTGTCTGTCACTCTCTCCCCCCCCTTTCTCTCTCACTCTCTCACTCATCCATTCATATGTGTTTCATTAAAAATAACTTTAAGAATTAATTGTTGTTGAGTCTGATTGTTTCATCATAATTAAATTGTTTTACGATTTGTCTGACCTCATGTTGAAGTCTTCGGGCGAGGATTGATGTCTTTCAGTGACAATTATTTTCTCTCTCCATATCCAGTCAAATAGAAAACGAATATATAACTTTACATTCCGAGATTTAAGAGACATTAAATGAAGTCGCGGTGAGAATTAGCATGTGTTATCGTCAGCCACTTCAACGGTGACAAAGGCCAGGTTGGCTATTAATAACGTCACGGTGTCAATACCAAGTGAGATATGTCAACGACAACATACAATGAAAAAGTGCAATACATATATACATACATAAACACATACATAAACACACACGCACACACACACACAGATATATATGCTTAACGGTATTTCGTCTTCCGCTACGTTCTCAGTTCAAATTCCGCCGAGGTCGACTTTGCCTTTCATCCTTTCGGGGTCGATTAAATAAGTACCAGTTACGCACTGGGGCCGATGTAATCGACTTAATCCATTTGTCTGTCCTTGTTTGTCTCCTCTATGTTTAGCTCCTTGTGGGCAATAAAGAATTAAATATGTGTATATATGTATATTATATATATATATATATATATATATATATATATATATATATATATATATATATATATATATATAGATATATATTTCGTTTTGGGATTGGTTTACAAGATTCATTATGGGAGTTTGTGTGTTGAAGCATATTCTGTTGTGTCTAGGGAGAGTCATTTTCTTTTTGTGCCTTATAATTTAAAACACTCAACGGTAAAATTTCCACTTGTTTCTTAATTTTTTTTTCCTAAAATAAAATTTCCTTCAAAATATGTTGTTCACAAGAACTCAGGTTTGTCACAAAATATGAAAATTAACAAACTGATAGCCGACTTATTTAGAATAATGAACAATGTTTCCCCACTATGCGAACCCTATGAAACGAAAAACCATATACAGAACTTCACGCACCGCGTGCAATTTTCTGGATATGATCAGAAATATAGGGTTCGAGTATACAGGGGTGGGGCGGGGGTAGAAAGAAAGTAGATAACATTATACGTAATGATTCCAGTAGTACCTGCCCTAGATATAGAAACAAAGAATGGAATAGGGTACAAAAAAACTTGTGACAAAGAAACTGAGTGAACACGTGGTATAAAACTGACAAATAATCTCCTTCAAAGTGCGAAGGTTTTCACAAAGCTTCATTGCATGACGCGGTTCCAAATTGTTTTCATGTCCCGATTGCATTTTGCGAACTTGTCAGTTGTAACAAGCAGTATGTATTAGTGCTTATTCAAGGTGCTGTTACCGCCGTCTCTTTAATCTGGAATAAGAAATGTTGGCAGCTCGGCTCATAAGATATACGGCAATGATATACATTAAGTTACAATAAACTAGGCTGATTATAACTGACTCTCCTACAAATGCCTCAAACCTTCTGGAATTCCCCTCGTACAATAATGACTTCAATAATATCCAATCAATATGAAAATGTCGAAATTTCTTTTGAAACTATCTTTAATTTGGGTTTATTTGTTGGGGAGATATCTAAACGTTTCTACTAGTTTTTCTGTAACGTTTTGCTTACGTGTATCAATTGATGATGCGAAATCTATGCTCTCTGCAAAAAAAATATAGATTTCGTTTGTTTAATAAGTGAAAAAAAAAAATTTAAAAGCGTACTTATTTTTATTTTCATTTATTGGGTTTGGGGATTCATGCAAATGAGAGTTCTCTCAAACCGTCATAGTTTTAAAAACACATGTGATTTCTCGACTCATATCATTCACAGATATACAAGGTTGAAGCTTAGCACAGCTAGATGGCTTACAAGAAAGTCAGTGATTGGCTAAAATTGTAGAAAGAATTCCGTAATACACTATATTACATCTAAAAGCTAACAATGTATTGATTGTTATAAAATGAATGGAAAAATAAAACAATATATTGAGATTAATAATTGAGAACCAATTAATTTTATTGAAATTAAATTCCTTATCAACATTTTTTCATAGTAACAATTTTGTTTGGACTTAAATACACAGACGAATACTGGTTGTGAAGTTGTCTAATCGATTCTGTAATGAATAGAGCGTTTAGCTTATCAATTTGGTGGTGCCAACCGCAAACCACGCTTGAACATATTTTGGTAAAGAGGAATCTAAATATCGAATAGAATATTAGTTGATTTTTAGCCATTTTTAACGTTTCAAAACTTACTCTGTCGTCGATTAGTAAGGGTATCTAGTGTTAAAGATCTCCTTTCCTATTTCAAATAAAAAGAGGAATGATGTATGATTAATTAAAAAGATCACATGGCAATCACCTGAATCCAGAAAGAAACTAAATGCGCCGTACTTTGGACAAGAATCTTTTATATTAGGCTTGGGATGAGGCACGCGCGCTCACAATCACACACGATTGCGCATGTATATATATATATATATTATATATATAATATATATATATATATATATATATATATATGTATATATATATATATATATATGTACACATACACACATATACAAATCCACTCACTCCTACATACATGCATACAATATATGTATACAATATGCATACAATATATGTATGTATATATATATATATATATATGTATGTATATATATATATCTATATATATATATATATATTATATAATATATATATATATATATATATATGTATGTATATATATATATATATATATACATATATATATATATATATTATATATATATATATATATCTATATATATATATACATACATATATTGTATGCATGTATGTAGGAGTGAGTGGATTTGTATATGTGTGTATGTGTACATGAAATTCAGAAACGTGTGTCGAGCTACTCAAGAACGTGATAGTGCTGCCTTATTACATGAATGTATCTCAGGGCACATCATTTAATGATAAAGACGTGATGCGCAGGGGGTAGATTGACTTGATTTTATAAATCTTCTCAGGTCAGGCTGTCCTGATGGTTGAACAACAACAGAAACAAATCACCACAAACAACGTCAACATTGGGCGCAGGAGTGGCTGTGTGGCAAGTAGCTTGTTTACCAACCACATGGTTCCGGGTTCAGTCCCACTGCGTGGTACCTTGGTCAAGTGTCTTGTACTATATCCTCGGGCCGACCGAAGCCTTGTGAGTGGATTTGGTAGACGGAAACTGAATAAAGCCCGCCGTATATATGTATATATATATATATGTATGCGTGTGTGTGTTTGTGTGTCTGTGTTTGTCCCCCTAGCATTGCTTGACAACCGATGCTGGTGTGTATACGTCCCCGTCACTTAGCAGTTCGGCAAAAGAGACCGATAGAATAAGTACTGGGCTTACAAAGAATAAGTCCTGGGGTCGATTTGCTCGACTAAAGGCGGTGCTCCAGCATGGCCACAGTCAAATGACTGAAACAAGTAAAAAAAAAAAAAGAAAAAGAAAGATATGACGAAGAAATATAAGAAAAAAATCCAAACGAACGTTTCTTTGTTACTTCAAAAATATTAAAATAAGCTGTTCTACTCCAGCCACAAAGCCCTAAATTTTGGGGGAGGGTGCCATTCGATTACATAGATCCCAGAACGCAAGTAGTGCTTAAGTTATCGACCCCGAAATTCGATCTCGGCGGAATTTGAACCTAGAATGTACAAACAGACAAAAAATATCTATTTCTTTACTACCCACAAGGGACTAAACACAGAGAGGACAAACAAAGACAGACAAACAGATTACGTCGTTTATATCGACCCTAGTAAGTAACTGATACTTATTTAATCGACCCCGAAAGGATGAAAGACAAAGTCGACCTCGGCGGAATTTGAACTCAGAACGCAATGGCAGACAAAATACCTATTTCTTTACTACCCACAAGGTGCTAAACACAGAGAGGACAGACAAGGAGATTAAGTCGATTACATCGACCCCAGTGCGAAGCTGGTACTTTATTTATCGAACCCAAAAGGATGAAAGGCAAAGTCGACCTCGGCGGAATTTGAACTCAGAACGTAACGGCAGACGAAATACGGCTACGCATTTCGTCCGGCGTGCTAACGTTTCTGCCAGCTCGCCGCCAAAATACAGACAAAATACCGCTCAGCAGACAAAAATACCGCTCAGCCTTTTACCCGGCGTACTAACGTTTCTGCCAGCTCACCGCCCCAGTATTTCAAAATAATATAATAAAAATGCTTCTTTTCCTATTTCCTAATAATTTACTCAACACGTGACATAGCTGATGAGTTTATTATATAACGAGGCACTGAAATAAGGACATATGAAGTTATAGGAATGACTAATTAACTGGTTGATTTAATACATACTATTAGATTATGGACAAACACAGGAGTTGCTGTGTGGTAAGTAGCTTGTTTACCAACCACACGGTTCCGGGTTCAGTCCCACTGCATGGCACCTTGGGCAAGTGTCTTCTGCTATAGCCTCGGACCGACCAAAGCCTTGTGAGTGGATTTGGTAGACGGAAACTGAAAGAAGCCCGTCGTGTATATATATGTATATATATATATATATATATATATATATATATATATATATTATATATATATATATATATATATATATGCGTGTGTGTGTGTGTGTGTG
>NC_043018.1:17902406-17934906 GCF_006345805.1 Octopus sinensis | reverse complement strand
CCTGTCAGTAGCTTGCCGATAGACGTTTTAAAAAGGTTGTATTTTATTAATATCATATATATTTATTTATATGTTGGGTCATCCCATAAATAATGCGGTTTTTTCAGTTGCATGAAGTAAAAGTCAGAAGGGATCAGGATAAACTACCTGCATCAACCTGCTATAAAAGCAGGTAGTAATTTTACCTTGCATTATTCTTAGTGCAAGTTTTATAGAGTGCAGTTTGATTTTAACAGTTATAATCGTAGTGACACCACGTTATACGTCAGCATACTGGCGAACAAACATAAATTATACATTAACTATGTGCAGTTAATAATGTTTACAACTGTATCTTTGCTTTTAATTCATAATTAGATTTATTCTTACGTAAAACATCATCGTGATATACCAGGCAATGGCATTTACACTATTTGTCTATAGCCATACACTGGTGATTTGAGAGTATGTCCTGGGGTCGATTTGCTCGACTAAAGGCGGTGCTCCAGCCACAGTCAAATGACTGAAACAAGTAAAAGAGTGTAACAGTGAGATATTTGTTAAAATGAGTGATTTGAAATGTAACTGGTTTTAATGTGTCCATTATACCAAATATTGAAAAAGGATTTTTTTGGAAGTCAATGTGAAAAAATTGGGGGTTAACAATTCGTGCACATGTTTTAGTGTGTAGGGAAATTTTACTTTAGAGTCACTCCTTATATGAGTTATGTCTATGTAGGTTTGAGGTGGGTGTTGAACAGTTTATGTTTCAGGAATTCTATCGAATTCAAAAGATTTTTCTCAATAGAATTCCTGAACCTTGAACTGCTGAACTCCAACACAAACCTGCATAGACAAAACTTATCTGAGGAGTGAATCTAAAGTAAACTTTCCCTACTCACTAAAACATGAGGACAAACTGTTAACCCTGAATTTTTTTTCTCCTTGACTTGCTAAAAACTTCTTTATAATATTTGATAAGATGGATATAGTAAAAGCGATTACATTTTAAATCACTCACTCAAAGAAAAATAGTAAACCTTCTCTAAAATATACTTTTGTGCCTTTCCCAACTTACTTTACTTTCTCGTCCTACTGTACCTTTGCATTCGAATACAATTTTTTTGACATAGTTCTGCCCCTATCAGCTCATTACTGTGCAAATATGCATCGATGCATGCATATATATATATATATATATCCTTGTAAGATTTATAAGCGGAATACAAGCCATGATGTGCGGTCCAGCTAACGAAATCAAACGTAAAATGGCAAACATTTACATATACGCTAAGTACGTATGTAAAATAAGCCTCTAGTTTTTTTGTGCATAAAGCTGTGTAGTGGTTCTGCTTTTACTGGGAGATATTCTATGAATATAACTGATAAAACCGTAAGTGCCGAAGAGGCTAACGGCCTGGCGAATTACATATTATATTCTAAAGCAAAATATTTCAATGGGCAAAGCATCTAGCTGCGAAGACGCTATTCAAACGATTTTAAATCAGGTATTTCCTAACGAATGTTAGAGCATTACGGATTTCATTCAATCATGAAACTTACTGCATTGCAGTGGTTGTCAAGTAAATGCGAAACATAATACTATGAAATACAAAGAACCATCGCTAAGATATAAAATGGAATAAATATGAAACTAATACAAGGAAGCATGTAGCGCAGGTTTTACGGTAAATGAGAAACGGGGATACAAAGACAAAAACAAAAAAAATAATGAGAAATAGGGATACAAAAACAAAAACAAAAACGAAAAATGAGAAACATGCTTCTGTATAGTTGGATTGCTGTCATTGAGGAACTCTTGAGGAAAAAAAAAAATTCTTCAAAAATGTGTTTCTTTTTTTCTCACTAATCCTCTTGTTCCTGAATGCTCGCTCGCATATATCATGTTCTTTCATGCAAATGAGTTTTATCACGTAAAGATTCATGAATACATGTGTGCATGCATACATATATATATATATATACATTTACAAATATAAACACACATATATACATATATACCCACCCATACACAATATCATATATATATATATATATAATATATATATATATATATTATATATATATATACATACATATATGTATTTGCATATATCTAATGTATATATATATATATATGTATATATATACATATACATACACACGCATACACACATACACACACGTATATATATATACACACAATATCAATATATGTATATATATCCATATATATATATTCGTATATATATGTATATATGTGAATGTATGTATGTATGTATGTATATATACTTATATACATATACACACATATACATACACACACGCACACACATACACACAAGCATATACATATATGTATATGTGTATACTGAAAGAGAGAGAGAGAGGGAGAGAGAGAGAGAGAGAGAGAGAGAGGGGGTATAAACTTTTACTTAAAACTGCTTTTACCCTTTCTCCATCTTTCCTATTTCTCTCTCCCTCTCTCCTTCCCCATTTTCTCTCTGTCTCTCTCTTCAAATACGTATTTTGCTATTGATATTCATCACGTTTTAGCCATGCTGGAGCACTTCATGTTTCAGTAAATCCTGTGCATTGCTGCGCTTATTTTGGTTAGTATTTATTTACTCTTTTTTCTCTTTTAACTCTTTTACTTGTTTCAGTCATTTGACTGCGGCCATTCTGGAGCACCGCCTTTAGTCGAGTAACTCGACCCCGGGACTTATTCTTTTGTAAGCCCAGTACTTACTCTATCGGTCTCTTTTGCCGAACCGCTAAGTGACGGGGATCTTTAATTGATCTTTGTTTATCGATCTGCTTAGGCACACTTTGAAAATGACGTCGGTTAAAACATTAATAAGAAGAATCCGATCCTCTATAGTTACAAAGCCTAAAATTTTTGGGGACGTGATCAATGTATTAGATGGACCCCAGTCATCAACTGGTATTAATTTTTATCAACTCAGAGATGATGAAATGCTGAGCAAAACTTGCTGGAATATGGTCACAGAATGCAAAGAGGAACAAAATGCTGCTAAGCATTTTGTCTGAAGTGCGAAAGATTCAGCCAGTCACCTGCATTAATAGTAGTAATAATGATAATAATAGTTTCAAATTTTGCCACAATGGTAGCCATTTTGGGGAGGCGATGAGTCACTTATCTCGACCCCAGTGCTTGACTGGTACTTATTTCATCGACCCGGAAAGGATGAAAGGCAAAGTAGACCTCGGCGGAATTAGAACCCAGAACGTATCAACGGCGAAGTGCCGCTCTCGGTATTTCGTCCAGCGCGCTAAAGATTCTGCCAGCTCGCCGTCTTAACTACTACTACTACTACTACTACTACTACTACTACTACTAATAATAATAATAATAATAATAATAAGACTGGGGAAAATGTGATACACATGGTAAGTGGATGTGAGAGCATTGCACAAAAAGAACACAAGCGCCACCACCATAAAATGTGTGTGTATTCTTATTGACTCTTGTGTCGTAAATACCAATATGAAGTAAGAGAGGACTGGTATTAGTATGTACCAAGTAAAGTTATGCAGGAGGAGGATTTTCAAACGAATCGTGTAATCGAACACCGTCGGCTGGTTATTGTCATATTGAGTAAGAGAGACAAATACTGTAAGATCAATTGACATAAATGCTGTGAGTAAAGAATTTGGAAAAATCGCCAAGTACTCCGAATCGAAAGTGGAAATGGCAAGACTGTATGGAATGCGAGAGGGTAATGTAAAAGTGATACCAGTGTTGACTGGAGTGTTGGACTCAATCCCATTGAAACTTCAAGACTTCTTAAGGCAACTGGAAATACCTTGCAAGATTCATGTCATGCAAAAAGCATTCTTATTTGACACAGTGCACATTTTAAGGGAAGTATTATCTGTCTGAAGTCCTTGTTGTGACTTGACAGATGACTAAAGACTCCGAGGCATTTTTACCTACACTGTGTTACGAAGGAATAATAATAATTCTTTCTCCCGGAAGCCCAAGGCCTCAAATTTGGTGAAAGGGATTAAGTCGATACATCGACCCCAGTGCGTAACTGGTACTTATTTTATCAACCCCAAAAGGATGAAAGACAGACGAAATACCGTTAAACATTTCGACCGGCATGCTAACGATCCTGCCAGCTCACCACCCTAATAATGATAATAATGATAATAATAATAATAATAGCAATGATAATGATCTCAAAATTTGTCACAAGGCCAGCAATTTAGATGGGAAAGGATTAAGTCGACTACGTCACCCCCAATATTCATATGACACCGATTTTATCCACTCGAAGGGATGAAAGTCAAAATCAGTTTCGGTGGGATTTCAACTCACACAGACAGACAAAACGCAGCTAAGAATTGTGTCCAGACTGTTAACAATTGTGTTCTGTCTCCTGAAGTTGCTGGTCTTGTGCAAAATTTGAAAGCAACACACACAGGCACGTGTAATATATATATATATATATAAATAAATGAAAGAATGGAGTCGAACGAAGATTTTAACAAAATTCCTTTACTCTCAACACATGTTTCGAAGACTGCATACTCTTAATTCCGAAGGAATAAAGGGTGTATATATATATATATATATATATATATATATATATATATACACGCACACGCTGATATACTTTAACGCCTCAAGAAATATATTTCACGTATTTCCATAAACAGATGTAATTCGTATATTTTTATATATTCTGATTGGTTTCAGTTCCTGCTTATATGTATTTCTATATTTCGGTGTTTGCTTGGCAAGTGTTTTGATCTGAGAGCGTGTGATGTAACCGAAGGAACTCCGTAAGCGAAGAGCTATTTAATAACACATAAAACTATTAAATTCCCCTTAAAATGAAATTTATTTCATGAGGCGTCAACATTTTCGTCGCCCAACAGCAAAATTAACAACTTGGTGTGTTGTTAAATCGTTCTTCCACGATGTTCGTGCTATTTGTCAATTGATTTTCTCAAAAACGATTTTAGTGTACTCGCATAAATACAAGACAGTATATCGACGTCGGTATATACACAGGGAAAACACATACATACTTACAAATGCAAAGTATTTATATTTGGATACACAAAATCTAATTATAATTTCTGACGATATTGATATATATTTCTTTACTACGCACAAGGAGCTAAACATAGAGAGGACAAACAAGGACAGACAAAGGGATTAAGACGATTACATCAACCCAGTGCGAAACTGGTACTTTATTTATCGACCCCGAGAGGATGAAAGGCAAAGTATAGTAAAATGAGGGAGTGTGCTCCATATTTCTTAATGCACATTTCTTTGAATTACAGTCAGGATTCTATATTTTGAATGTAATATATTAGTGAGATAGAAAAGTTCTTGAGAATAATATCCTATGCATTGCACGGGATCAAAATATAGCTGACACCCTGTCGGTCAAAGGAACATCATGCTTGTGAAATGAACGTACAAATGGTTGAGCAGCGCACAGCCACCGCCCCTTACTGTACTTCAGGAGGTTCAGCGTAACACGGAATATGACAAGGCTGGTCCCTCTCAAATACAGTTACTACGCATTTCTGCCAGTTGAGTGAAATGCTGCCACGTGAAACAAAGTGTTTTGCTCAAGGAAATAAGGTACCATTGGGAATCGAACTCAAGACCCTGAGATTGTGAATTGAATACGGTAACCACTAAGCCATTACCCTTCACTTATATCGATATCATCAAAAAAGGCGGCGAGCTGGCAGAAACTTTAGCGCACCGGGCGAAATGCTTAGTGGTATTTCGTCTGTCGTTACGTTCTGAGTTCAAATTGACCATTCCTAATTACAACAACATCTCTTTCAACACACGATTTGCAAAACAAATATATAAACGTATATATATATATATATATATATCTATATATATATATATATATATATATATATATAAACGTATATATTATTATATATATAATATATATATTATATATATATATATATATATATATATGATATATATATATATATATATATGTATATATATGTATATATATATATATATATATTTATTTTATAGAAGGAGCTTCTACAGAACTAGAACTGTTTCATTCAAATGAAATCATCAGGAAGCTTGCTGTCAAGATAAGTTTGACAGTAAGCTTCCTGATGATTTCATTTGAATGAAACAGTTCTAGTCCTGTAGAAGCTCCTTCTATAAAATAAATTAATTTATTCTGCTATGTATTGAGTACCTTATTTACTGTGGTTAATCCCGACTCAACCCGGGACCTACATATATATATTTTGTCTCTTTACACCAAACAACTATATTGTACTAATTTCTTTTATATACCTAAACCTCTTAATATTAATGCATACCTGAGTTATACATTATAGATTTTATATATTTTTTAAATATTTAGTGTGTATTTCTTAGACGAAGTTTTGTGTTATCCTCGAGTCAATTAATTAAATCATTTAGTTCTTTACATAATGATTTAAAAATTAAACGAAACATTTTCCTATTATATAATTTTTATCGACAACAATTAAGTCGTAATCAAACATTAATAAAACATAAAACAACTTAAGATTTTATAATGAACAATCAAAAATTATAATTACATTGCATATTCTATTTTTGCCATCGTTATTGAATTTAGCCAAACGTATTAATTTCCTCCTCTATGCAAAAAAAAAAAAAAAATTCAACCAGACTGAACAATGTATTTCCAGATAGGAATTCTTGTAAGAATTTAGTTCTTAAGAACCGTCGTTATCAAGGGTGGAGGCGCAATGGCCCAGAGGTTAGGGCAGCGGACTCGCGGTCATAGGATCGCGGTTTCGATTCCCAGACCGGGCGTTGTGAGTGTTTATTCAGCGAAAACACCTAAAAGCGCCACGACGCTCCGGCAGGGAATGGTGGTGATCCCTGCTGTACTCTTTGACCACAACTTTCTCTCACTCTTACTTCCTGTTTCTGTTGTACCTGTATTTCAAAGGGCCGGCCTTGTCACTCTGTGTGTCACGCTGAATATCCTCGAGAACGTTAAGGGTGCACGTGTCTATGGAGTGCTCAGCCACTTGCACGTTAATTTCACGAGCAGGCTGTTCCGTTGATTCGGATCAACCGGAACCCTCATCGTCGTAACCGACGGAGTGCTTCCATCCATCCGTTATCAAGGCTGTTCTCCTCATTATAATATTGCCGATTACGTCAACACATCCTACTGAATCCCTTCCCTTCGTCAGCATCCAGCCTGCATGTTCTGTTACAAACCTAATTACTATTTCGCTGTGAAATCAACATAACATATGTATACGTGTTGATAAGCAATCATTTTACCTATGGAGAAGCATATGAAGACTTATGTGTTACTGTTTACAAGATATTATATACATGCATACATTTATACATATCTGCAAGCATACATGCTTTGGGAATACAAACAAGCGAAATTCAATTCAGTACAGAGAGCAAAAATATGAGTGCGTGCAAGTAGTATATATATATATATATATATATTATATATATATATATATATATATATATATCTGTATGCATATACCGCTCACACGTATATATAACCATATATATATATATATATATATATTATATATATATATACATATCTGTGTTTACATACACATATATATGTATATATATATATATATATATATATATTATATATATATATATTATATATATATATTACATTATATAAAAGGGCTTAGTAAAATAAATTACTTTGCCGCATACTGAACTCATTAGAAATTTATTTAAGTAATTTATTTTACTAAGCCCTTTTATATAATGTAATAATTTGAATTCGCCTTGAATGTCCCTTTGCATACTGAACACTTGGTGAAATTGATAATAATTAATTAATTTTGCCCTCAATTGTTGAAATTATATATATATATATATATTAGTCAATTTAGGGTAGCAAAAAAATTCAATAGAAACTTATCGCTACCATGTTATATATATATATATATATATATACATATATACATATCTGTGTATACATACACACACACACATACACACACACACACACACATATATATATATATATATATACATGCGGACACGCACACACACGTGTGTGTGAGTGTGTATCTACATGAATGTACATATTATCTGTGAAGCGACGTAATCGAGTCAAGAACTGTGAGCCTCTTGGCAAACAGCAGCTGCTTGAGACACTTATGTATCGTCTCCGTCGTCCTTCATCCACATATAGATGTGTGTGTATATATATTGATTCGACATTCAACCTCTCACTTCTATGGTTTCTGTTCGCAGTTTTCCAAATGACAAACCTCAATTTATATTAAGTTATTTTTTTTCGTCTATGTTTTATTTCTTTGCCTCTGTTTTTTTTTTAGGATGATTAGCTTGTAGTCTGTGTTAGACTTTCATTTGCTTTAAAGAGAATTCATCGTTTGATAGAGTTACGCTCATTTTGACACAAGACACTAGTCTATCAAACAACATTCTCCATTCTAAATACTTAGCAATATCCGTCTTTTAAAAGTCTGTAGAGATCTATTGAACACAAGGTAACATGGATTCGTGTGACAAATTCTAAACGTCGGAACGAAATTGCTAATATTTTGAATTTTAAAAGACGTATTCTAGAATTATATGCAAACAAAATCAGGCATTATCTATGTTGAAATAAGTGTGGGACTCGGGCAAATATATTGTAGCTTGTAGTCTGTGTTAGACTTTCATTTGCTTTAAAGAGAATTCCTCGTTTGATAGAGTTACGCTCATTTTGACACAAGACACTAGCCTATCAAACAACATTCTCCATTGTAAATACTTAGCAATATCCGTCCATTAAAATTCTGTAGAGATCTATTGAACACAAGGTAACATGGATTCGTGTGACAAACGAAATCGCTAATATTTTGAATGTAAATGACATATTCTAGAATTAGATGCAAACAAAATTAGGCATTATCTATGTTGAAATAAGTGTAGAACTCGGGCAAATATATTGGCTGTACATGCCGGCCAATTGCCGTGCGCTAGATGAAAGCGAATGGGAAAATAGCTCGTACCATAGCGGAGTAAATTTATTGCTCTCTAATGCATCCTGAAAGGGAGCTAAGTTGTAATAGCTATGCTTCATAGCGGAACGGCACAGACTCCATTGTCTGTTTCAAAACATGCTAATCATGATGTCTTTTGACGAGACGCTAAGCGAAATTTAGCAGAATAAAAGGAAAAATCAATTGAACCGATTCCAGTTCATTTACAACCATTAATTTCACCAGTGTAAGTCAAAGTGAAAAGAACGAATATAAATACTGTAAAATCACTGAGTCTCTTTTATAGAAAACAATCAAACGAATGCTGTTTGAATTATTTCTTTATCATGTCGGGTTTCGCTGACAGCTTCACTTTCTACTCTTTTTTCCTGCTAAGGTTGGTTTGTTTTCAGTTAATCGTGATTGTCAAACAAAAACAACTGCACCATTATCATTAATATGTATTCCCATCTAATTGTTACGCACAATATTAGCAATGTCGACATTTTCACTGTCTCTCGTTGTTCGCTACGTTACACACGCATACACGCGCACGCACGCACGCACACACAGACATGCACACCATACGCAGGCATGATTAAACAGAGACGTATGAAGTAGATTTATCCAGCTGTATCCAGCTGAAGCATCGAAGGGTTAACAACTGTGTAGCATCACAAGGTCAAGTAATATTAGGGCTAGGGTTATAAGTGCTTTGGTTTGAAATATTACAAAATGGCGTCGACATGAAATGGAGAAATAGGGCAAACTGTACAGGTTGTTGTGGATGGAGTGGGCGCCAGATGTGAAGCGAAATACTTTCAATCGTCTTCTAAAGCCAGCGTTTTTAGATTTAATCCTTAGTTGTGTTTCCATCACCGCATTTTAGATACAAATATTATTTCCGAAAAGGATTAGAATCCCTACAAATAAAAAGATGTCGCAGATAGAAAAACAAGCTTAAAAAGTAGAAATGGTATGAATTGCGACAGGGTTTTATAGATACTTGGGTGTGTCCTTCTTTCTAACAAATCTTTCTGTAAATAAATCCAATAATCAAATTAATATCTTAATGCGCACACGTCTTTTATTTGAATGTAAACACGTATTCCCCGTTCAGTCGTAAGATAAATGTCTATAAATCTGATTGTTTAAATTCTATTTTCCATGATTAAAAATTGAGATGTCGATTTGGTTTCCTTTGTGAGGGTGACAAAAAAAAACACAAAAAACAGGCAAGGTAAGAGGGACATTAAAGTTGGCTCTTTATTAGCAACGCTACGCGACAAAATATAACATTAAATAAGTCAAAACAGAATACGGACAGCTTTAATAGTTAAGATTTGTTCAGAATGTTGAAACTCAATTATAAGAAATAGATTGTAGGATCGTTGTTCTCAGAAACAGATAAATGTCCTTTATTTTGAAAGTATCTTCGGTTATAATCATATTCTAAGTTTCTTGTGTCTGCCAACGTTTATGATTTACTTTTGCCAATTACGTAAGAAAATAGATTTCTTTGAATAATCTTAACTAATAAAAACGTACTAAATACTAAAGTTCCACTGTGAATACTAAATAGAATACTAAAGTTCCACTGTGAATAATAAACATTTCTTTAACTTATGATACTTTCTCTTTCACTATCAATTATAGTCACATACATATACTTACAAAGTAAAAAGAGGATTTGGAAATAAGAGGCATATTAGGTAATACTGAAAGAAGTTCTAATAACGGATTAAGCCGTACAAAAACAGGAAATTTCATTACATGTATATATAATTGAGATGTTATTTAGAATGACTAAATTCGTTATTGATAATAAGCAGAGGTAAACGCCGCAGAAAGAACGGCATTGGATTAAATCATATATGTTTATAAAGATAATTTTACTATAGAGTTTGGAATTTTGAAAGCCCGTCAAAGCGGCTCTTTGAATTCAGATTCTTTGTTAGCATTTAACAGCTTCAGTTGTTGTAAAACTTCATGTGCTCAAACAAACAGACACATATCACCTTGTATGCATAATATATATCAGGCTGAGCAAAAAGTAAGCAACGTTTTGAAACATGAAATTCATCACAATATATTTCAACGATGCGGAAATTTTATTCATCGAAGTAAGTACCATTTAAATCAACACATTTTTGTCAACGAGTTGCAAGTTTATTTGTTCTGGTAACTTAAAAATCTGGAGCTCATGATCTGTTTCATCACACATTCAGCAACAGTTTCATTTTTGAACTCCTTTTTTCGCAGGAAACCATCAAGGTGCTTGAAAAGAGTGGTAGTCGGTAGGCGAAAGGTCTGGGGAATAAGCTGGGTAGGGAAGAATATACACATATATACATACATACAAACAAAAATATTATTTAAGGATAATGATGTTGTTGATGACGACAACGATATAACATCAAATCCAAAAAAGGAGAGAGGCTCCGTTGTATCGAAGCAGATATGAAGGTTTGTCTTTCTCAAATACGTCCTTTGTAGTACTTCCACCGGAGTAGCATCTCGCTTTCGTCTTGAATAGGTATTGTCTCTGAGGTCGATGCTCTTGTCGTGATACCGTTACCACCAATTTTCTGGCTTTGCACCAAGTCAAGGACTTGTCATCATTATTATTATATTTAAGGCGGCGAGCTGGCAGAACACCGAGTTAACTCGCCGAGCGAAATGCTTAGCGGCATTTCGTCTGTCCTTACGTTTTGAGTTCAAATTCCGCCGAGATCGACTTTACCTTTCAACCTTTCGGGTCGATAAAATAAGTACCAGTTGAGTACTGGTGTCAATGTAATTGACTTATCCTTCTCCTCCGCAATTTCAGGCCTTCTATGTATCATAGAACGGATTATTATTATTATTATTATTATTATTATTATTATTACTTTTTTTTTTCTTCTTTCAAATTTGCTTCCATTTCTTTCCGAGTGTCTTCCCGACTCCTAGGGCAAAGAAACTCATAGTATACATTGGTAGGCCATTAAACCAAACTCAATAGTTCGTTCATTTAAAAAAAATTTATTTTTTTTAAAAGTTAAATTAAGATACATGAGCAGCAACAGTTCTCACATCGACAATGCTCTTCTCAATACGTGTGATGTACCAGTTAAGACAATCTTTTGCACTTCTTGCAGGGATGGTAAGCCAGGGATCATTCTCATATAATTTTCGGTTCCCTTCTTGATCATTCCTAGTGCTCCTACGATCACTGGTATTGTAACCGCCTTGAGATGCCACATTTTCTCAATTTCAATGAGTAGGTCTTTATATTTTCTGAGCTTGTCAAACTCTTTCGCTGAGATTATTATTATTATTATTATTATTATTATTATTATTATTATTATTATTATTATTATTATTATTATTATTATCATCACTATATTTCTCAGTGCTGTTACTCTGGAATTGTACTGAACTACGTTATTTGTTCGGCAAAGGAAACAGTGTTACAATTATTCTCGGCATTACAGTTGTAGGACTTCTTCAAATTCTATAAATGCGGATGCCGATGATAATTGGCGGCGTCTATCTATATTATTCATTGGCCCAATTTCAATTCCAAACTTCAATTAACTATTAAGATTCCAGTGTAATTTCGCAGAGAGTCTGCCAATTCTTTGAGTAGCAAACTCAATTACACAAACGCTTCCCCACCCCGCGAGAGTTCTATGCTCACCACACAGGCACGTACCAATATCCACAGACATTTCGTTGAACATACACACAAGCAATATAACAGGACCCTCTCTCTATGCTGCACATCCCGAACATACGCAATTCCATTTCAAGCTATTTAGATTACCAATGAGACAAGGCTGGAAAGAAGAAAACAAGCACGTCGCAATGTCGTCGTAAGCTTTCGCTAAATACTGAATCATACGGAAGCTATTTCAGACAGGTTATAATATATTTCAAGCAGTAAATTGCAGGGTTGCTGGTTCCATCGCCAAGATATCACCAGAGCAGGTAAATAGCAAAGGCGTGTGGTCGATGATGTTTGGCTGAGAGGAATGCAATGAAATAGTTTTAATTAACCTTTTCCAGCAGTAAGTACTGCTTATTGTCATGTGTGTGTAGGTGTGTGTATATATATATATATATATTGTCATGTGTGTGTATATATATATATATGTGTGTGTGTGTGTGTGTGGTGTGTGTGTGTGTGTGTATGTATATATATATATATATATATATTATATATATATATGTATATACATATATATATACTGTATACGTAAGTATTTATATAAATATAAATGTATGCATGCATATATGTATATATTTATATGTATGTATATATATATATATATATATATGTGTGTCTGAGTATGTGTGTATGTATGTATGTATGTATGGATGTATGTGTGTGTATAAAATTCTGATTTACTATTGCGTGTCGAATAACCGGTTGTTAGAACACAATATAAATTATAACGTCTGTTATTCAGAAATTCCAGCTGTGAGTCAGTGCGAATTCAGAGATGTCCTCTCACGTGAACTCTCAAATAAGCATCAGTATGTCTCCAGAACTTAATAGTTATATGATTTAATGAATAATAGAACAGCTCTTACGTAATAGCGCACATATATTAAAGATACAAGTATTATACCCAACATGGATGACATTGCTATCCATTGTAGATGTAAGGGTATACATGGAAAACACGGCAATTTTTGCATAGTAAGTTTGCTTAGCGCCATTCCTTCCGTTCCTGCCTTCGGAGCTCAAATTCTGCCGCAGAGAACTTCGCCTTTCCTCCTGTCGGGGGTCGATGAAATAAGAACCGATTGAGCTTTGCACTCAACGGAATCAAGCTAACTCCTTCCCTTAACTGACTTGTCTCGGGCCTAAATTTGAAACCGTTCTTGTTCTTGTTGTTGTTATTGTTCTTCTTCTTCTTCTTCTTCTTCTTCTTCTTCTCTTCTTCTTCTTCTTCTTCTTCTCCTCCTCCTCCTTCTTTTTCTTTTTCTTCTTTTTCTTCTTCTTCTTCTTCTTCTTCGTCTTCTTCGGCTTCTTCTTCTGTTTCTTCTTCTTCTTCTTCTTCTTCTCTTCTTCTTCTTCTTCTTCTTCTTCTTCTGTTTTTTCTGTGATGTGACCCTTGGCTGGTCATCAGTCCTGAACGACTGTACTGGTTGACCGTGAGAACAGAGCTAAAAAGGAACAACATTTACTCGTGCGGATGTCTTTTTCGAGCAACCATCTATTTACTTTTTTACTCTTTCACTTGTTTCAGCAAATCAACCCCAAGACTTATTCTTTGTAAGCCTAGCATTTATGCTATCGGTCTCCTTTGCCGAACCGCTAAGTTACGGGGACTTAAACACACCAGCATCGGTTGTCAAGTGATATGGGGGGGGGAAACACATACACACACACATCCATCCACCCCACCCACATATATATATGTGACGGGTTTCTTTCAGTTCCCGTCTACCAAATCCACTCACAAGGCTTTGGTCGGCCCGAGGCTATAGTAGAAGACACTAGCCCAAGGTGCCACGCAGTGGGACTGAACCCGGAACCATGTGGTTGTTAGTAAGCAAGCTACTTACCATGCAGCCACTCCTGCGCCTATGACATTTTTCTATTTGTGATATTTCTGGCGAGCTGGCAGAAACGTTAGCACCTCGGGCGAAATGCTTAGCGGTATTTCGTCTGCGTTACGTTGTGAGTTCAAATTCCGCCGAGGTCGACTTTGCCTTTCATCCTTTCGGGGTCGATAAATTAAGTACCAGTTACGCACTGGGGTCGATGTAATCGACTTAATACCTATGTCTGTCCTTGTTTGTCCCCTCTATGTTTAGCCCCTTGTGGGTAATAAAGAAATAGATATTTCTAGAATGCAGGGCAATTCCAAAACTGTACCCAGAGAACAAGAGGGTTTGTGTTATTCACTCTAGTGGTGCTGGGTAGAAAACCACTGAGGGCTTTTTTGCTTTGCGGTGGCAGAAAACCCGAAGTATAAAACCTGCCAAAGATAGAATCAGAGAGCATGATGCAAGGATTTGTTGTTTCCTGATTAGCGTCAGTGTTAGTTTTGCGGTCAGTCCCAAACCCAATCACATACTCGCCGCAATAAAACGCCCAACAGGAGGCGAATGGGAAGTCTAACATTTATTGCAGATGGCGACGTCTGTCATTTATACCGTTGTTGTTGTTTTTTAACACATATTCTAAGGTCAAGCTAACTTTTACAAAAATGTTTCATAGAATATATGTAAGTCACAGAAGAAAAAAAGCAACAGGTGAATAATGCAAGTTAAAATATGAATGCATAATATTGGATGTGATATGAAATACTAACAGATTTACCTAATTTACTATATAAGGGATGAATGCTTTTATTGATTTTTTTATAAGAATGTATGAAATAACAGAAATATCTAGACGGCAAACAATAGAAGGAAGAGAGAATGACTCAGAGTAAGCAATGAGAAGGTATCTCATATGGTTCATTTCACGGTTAAACTATTTACTCAAGAGATAAAGATATTAATCATGTATTCTCCTCTTCTTTGTGATTTTCTCTTTCTCACCCTCTCTCTCTCATTCGCTCATTCTCTCCACATAGATGTCTGTTATTGTTCTCTCGCAAGATATTTCTATTATAACATCCAATATATAAAAATCAATAATAGTCTTCTTTTAGAGTGTTAAATTAGGTAAATACGTTATCAAAAGGAGGCTTTTTATTTTCATATTTCTTTTTTTTTTTGCATTTCTAATATGTTTTTATAAGAACGGTTTATATATAAATATTGCGCAATATTTCTGAAAGAACAGCTTCACCTCTGAACATGTGTTAACGAGCTAGAAACACCTGAGCTGGTGATGGGCAGTTACATAATATATATGAGTTTGTGTGTGTATGTATGTGTATGTATGTGTGTATATGCGAATCTTTTTCCGGACCTATGGACTTTTACGCGACTCACGTGTATATATATATATATATATATATATATATATATATATATATATATATATATATATATATATATATGGTAAATGAAAGACGGAAGATTTCTTTTATTCGCTTCACCAAAATGAAGCTGCGCTCAGATATGTATGCATTTATGTGTGTGTGTGTGTGTGTGTGTTTATAATTCTCTATTTATTCTACGTATTGGAGCACATATTTGCATTTTTCTTTTAGCATATGTCCCTATAGAATGTATAAATTTTCTGCAAAGCCATAATTTTTAAACAACACCCTTTGTGATACTCAAACACACTGTAAGCGCATTTGGAACAAGTTGTTTTGTGCATGTATTGACCTTTGTGAGAGAAAATGAAAATATGTTGTTAACATTATCTGCTGCGTCCAGTCGTTTTCAAGTTCGTTCAATGGAATGGATTTTATTGCATTGTATTTTATGAAAGAAGTTTTCTTTTTATAACTTCACAAGTAAAAGTCAATGCTACTTTGAATGTACATCTCATTTACTTTATGTTGCAAGAAGCAGGTGCGTCCCTGCAGACTTATGAGTTTAGTTGTCCATATAATTGTTGAGTTGGTTTTTCAAGATGGCGTCTTACAAAAGAGATTGAAAAGAAAAGTCAGATTAAAAACGTCAGAACATGTATGACGATAAAACATAGAACAATGAAACAAAGCGCCACGTCTGTAACAAGTGTTGCACTGTGGCAAAAAGCATGTAAGGAAAACAGTAAAATACAAAGATCCCGAAACAAACATCGAAGAACTAATGAACATGAAAGAAAATGAAAGAGAAAGTGAACGGGAGGGATAGCTTGTATTTGTTCTGTTCTGTTCCTTGTTTCAGTCATTGGTTTGCGACCATGCTGGAGCATCATCGAATTGAATGGTTTTAGTTGAAGAAATCGACTCGAGTGCTTACTTTCTAAAGTCTGGTCGGTCATTGATCGCTCGGGTCTTTTGGCGACTAACTAGCTTATAGGAATGTAAACTAACCAACACCAGTTGTCGAGCGGTGGGTGTCATACACAAACACAATCACACACACGCACACACACATTATTATTATTATTATTATTATTTTATTATTATTATTATTAGTATTATTATTATTATTATTATTATTAATATTATATTATTATTATTATCATTATTATTATTGTTATTGTTGTTGTTATTATTATTATTATCATTATTATCATTATTGCAGTTGTTGTTATAAATACTTGTGTAGTTGTTCACATTGCCTCCTTAGCGCTGACACTGTTCTTTTCATTACATACCTCACTGTTTCAGTAATGATGTTTCTAGAATTACATTTCAATGTTATTTATACACTAAATTAAAAATCAATAAACTCCACCAAAGGTAAATATTATTCGGCCTGTGAGTGTTGGCGACATTTAAAACATGAATAGCTGCTTAGTTAAAGAAAAACAATCTAAATCCATCTCATCATCGAACTATCGATTACAGCGATCAGCAATGAAACAGCAGCTGCTTCGGTTACTGTATTCTTTGATGTTTCGATTTAAGTTTTCAAATATTTCAAACATGCAAGATAACATCTTGATTATCATAAAATGTACCAATTCTTCTGCTTACATCATTGCTAAAATCACATTTAGAAAATATAATTACAAGTAATATTGCGATTGGAACTACTAATAGTGTTTGCTTTGACTAAAGTGTCATTACAACCATCGTCATCACAGTTATAGACAAATCTGTTCCACAGTGATGATAAAATGTAATTTCACTTTCACTAATACTCAACTACTTTAGAAATATTCTTTTCTACTGTAGGCACAAGGCCGGAAATTTGCGGGGAGGGGGGGCCAGTCGATGGAATCGTCCCCAGTACGCAACTGGTACTTAATATATCGATCCGAAAGGATGAAATGCAAAGTCGTCCTCGGCGGAGTTTGAACTCAGAACATAGCAGCAGACGAAATACCTATTTCTTTACTACTCACAAGGGGCTAAACATAGAGGAGACAAACAAGGACAGACAAACGGATTAAGTCGAATACATCGACCCCAGTGCGTAACTGGTACTTATTTAATCGACGCCGAAAGGATGAAAGGCAAAGTCGACCTCGGCGGAATTTGAACTCAGAACGTAACGGCAGACGAAATACCTGTTTCTTTACTACCCACAAGAGGCTAAACACAGAGAGGACAAACAAGGACAGACAAACGGATTAAGTCGATTACATCGACCCCAGTGAACAACTGGTACTTACTTAATCGACCCCGAAAGGATGAAAGGCAAACTCGACCTCGGCGGAATTTGAACTCAGAACGTAGCGGCAGACGAAATACCGATAAGCATTTCGCCCGGCGTTCTAACGTTTCTGCCAGCTCACCGCCTTACTATTTCAGAAATATCAGCGTAAATATACGGACGTACAAACTCACGTATGAATGTCATTATTCAGTTTTATTTCAAGATTTCTTGCCAATTAAGAAAGACCCGGTTTCTATCCTAGATCCAATGTTCCGTCACTGGGATTTCAACAACACAAACAGGTTATATTCACATGTAGATATGTACGTGTTAAGTGCATGTGCAGATTTCTATTGTTTTGTTTTATGTATGCATTCTCTTGCATATCGTAGCGTGCCACAAACTGCATGATCTCGGCATAGCTTGAAAACTTGGAGAATGGTTACATGACTTTCTGAAAGATAGAAGACAGGCAGTAGTGGCCAATGGAGCCAACTCAAAAGAAAAACAAACAAAAATAGTGAGTGGTGTTCCACAGGGCACTGTATTGAGACCACTGCAGGGATCACCACCATCCCTGCTGGAGCCTCGTGGAGCTTTTAGGTGTTTTCGCTCAATAAACACTCACAACGCCCGGTCTGGGAATCGAAACCGCGATCCTACGACCGCGAATCCGCTGCCCTAACCACTGGGCCATTGCGCCTCCACATCTGTATGTATGCACACACACAGAAACACACACACACACACACACATATATATATTCACACATTATATATGTGTATTATTATAAATATAGGTATGTGAGTGTGTGTGTGTGTATGTCTGATCGTATGTACATATATATATATATATATATATATGTGTGTGTGTGTGTGTGCATGTGTGTGTCTCTTTCTCTCTCTACCGCTGTCTCTCTCTCTCTCTCTCTCTCTCTCTATATATATATATATATATATATATATAGTATGCATTTCTGTATATATATGTATGTATGTATGTGTTTGTATGTATTTACGCATGCATGGCGTGTGTGTATATGTGCGATTATGAGTGTGCAACATCGTGAGCATTGGCCTGTGTTATGAGAGTGAACAGGGGAGTTGTTTTATTGTAAAATATGAAAGAAAAACACAACACGTGGCTTTCTACCCTAGAGAAGTTATTTCCAGATTTCTCATCTCAAATTCGGATGATAATTTTATGTTTCTTCAGGGTATGATAAAATAGATTTATTGTTATATAATGGAATTGATTGTGTTCATAAATGATAATTGACAAGGGACATAGAAATAAATCAATTATCAATTTATGCACCTCACTAAAGCTTTTTATCAATAATTCGATTGTGCTTCGACAACTCTGAAAAGAGAGTTTCACTTCTTATGGAATTCATTCCCCCAGTTGTAATCCTGTTTTATATCCTTAGATTTAAGCTTAGCTTTCTTACACAAAGTTGACCGTTCATAAACATTCAAACCTTCAATGCTGATAAACGTTTAGCAAGATAAATATTTAATGCGTCAAATTATACGTGTTACCCGCTGTTCATCTTGGAACTCTGATACTTCAAGATATGTCTAATTTTCGGAGTAAGCTTTGCCGCTAAGGTACTGAGGAGATGAGTGGAGGTGCAATGGCCCAGTGATTAGGGCAGCGGACTCGAGGTCATAGGATCGCGGTTTCGATTCCCAGACCGGGCGTTGTGAGTGTTTATTGAGCGAAAACACCTAAAGCTCCACGAAGCTCCGGCACCACAACTTTCTCTCACTCTTACTTCCTGTTTCTGTTGTACCTGTATTTCAAGGGGCCGGCCTTGTCACGCTCTGTGTCACGCTGAATATCCCCGATAACTACGTTAAGGGTACACGTATCTGTGGAGTGCTCAGCCACTTACACGTTAATTTCACGAGCAGGCTGTTCCGTTGATTCGGATCAACCGGAACCCTCGTCGTCGTAACCGACGGAGCGCTTCCACTGAGGAGATGACTGAACACTGAAGGAAATAGTTTGTGACACAATATAGTACCTCTGTTTATGATTGAATTTTAAGCCCCTTGTCATTTTGGTGTCAAATTTGCTATTCATCCATCCAATGCTTATAAAATAAAGTGAAATCTTGGCTCGGTTCATAGAACGAATTCTCTAATCTAGACATCCGGTTGTCGTGACACTGTCAGATATCAGTATTTTAGACAAGGACGTCAACCGTTTTTAATATTAACCTTAGTAATATTAAATGTCATTTTAGCATTTTCATTACAAATGTTTATTGTTTATGCATGTTTGGATAGCTGTGACGTTTTTCACAGTTGTGCTTAAGGCAAATATAAATACTTAACAAGAATTTGGCATTGATGTTTCTTTTTAACTGTTCTGTCAACAAATACCGAGTAATCTTGGTGTAGACTGAAACAAGACAAACGTTGTGATCTTTGCTGGTTTTTTTTTTAATACAGGCATTGAGAAATCACGAAGGGTCGGCTGCTACTTGGGGTTCGTTCAACGAAGAAATATTTAGAAACATCCGCATTGGCACGTACTTTGGGAGAGATTTACTAGTATTTCTAGGAATATGAATAGCTGAATCCGCGACACTATTAAATGAAAACACAATAAAAAAAAAATGCGCCTTCATAAACCATGACACCCACATCGAATGTCCATTACTAGCATCCAATCATTTTTCACTGGACTATAACTTTTACACTTCAGGGATTCGACAAAATGACAGCAAAAGTGATCAAAACATGGTTTTTATGTCCGTTAGCTCGTCTGTTTCTTTTAAAGAGTTTGTACACAATTTCATGTTCCTGAAAATAATAATAATAACCATACACAATTTCATTTCACATACCATATCAATATATCTCTAAGGTATTGTTTCCTACGTAATCGATATTCGATTTATGTGGAAAAACAATCCAGTTATGTGGTTGTAACAAATATCTAGGGGAAACTATACAAATACGTATACGTGTGGGTGTATATATAAATATAGATGCAGAAACTTAATACATATGTATGTCTCTCTCTCTCTCTCTCTCTCTCTATATATATATATATATATATATATATATATATATATATACATATACACATACATGTATATATATATATATATATATATATGTGCGTATGCGTGTGTGTAGATACATGGGTAGATAGACAGATATAATATATACTTAGCCATGTATGAGTATATAAAAATAAATATGCGTATCTATATGTATGTGTATATGTATGTATAAATCTGTATATGTACGTACCTATTTATATATCTGCCTAGCTATCTATCTATCCATTTATCTGCCAGTCTATCTATCTATCTATCTATCTATCTATCTATCTATCTATCTATCTATCTATCTATCTATCTATCTATCTATCTATCTATCTATCTTTCTATCTAAAATTATATCTACATGTATTATATGTAAGTGTACATTCGTGAGCATTAGTCGGTATCGGACACAATCTTTGAGTCAAGCCATGCATCAACTCCGCTTTCAAATTACTGTAAATGTATACACACACATACATATGCACACCTCCAACACACATACATACACATATTTAAGTATTTATAGGCATATATACTTTTATATACAGGTACATACATATAAAAGCATGCACAAGTGTCCATATATCTTTAAACATACATACACGCAACGCATAAACGTCTGTATGTGCCTCTCTGCTTCTATACACATACATTTATGTATACACACACACATATATACATATGTATACATAGCTGTATCTCTCTCTCTCTGCCTCTATCAATCTATCTATCTATCTATCTATCTATCTACTATCTATCTACTATCTATCTCCATCCATCTATCTATCTATCTATCTATCTATCTATCTATCTATCTATCTATCTATCTATCTATCTATCTATCTATCCATCCATCTATCTATCTACTATCTATCTATCTATCTATCTATCTATCTATCTCTATTCTCTCATCTATCTATCTATCTATCTATCTCTATCTATCTATCTATCTATCTATCTCTCTATCTATCTATCTATCTATCGATCGATCTATCTATGTATCTATCTATCTATCTATTTATCCGTCTATACATACATGAATATGTATGAATGTATTTATGTATATACGTAGGTATGTATACATATATATATATATATTATATATATATATATATATATATACACACGTCACACAAAGACAACCACCCACACACAACACACAGACACACAACACACACACAACACACATATATATATATATATATATATTATATATATATATATATATACACATACACATCCACACACGTGTACGTACTTATATGGCAGACACACATATCGGTTTTCATACGTTTACTTCATCGCTGAAACTGTACCGTAATTTGATTCTTTTCTGATAGATAGAAGTTAAAGTATCTACAATACCAATCAAACAGTCTCCATTTAATAATACACTTACTATAAACTATCAGCTTTATGCAGACTGACATATCTGAGGATATAACATTCGGCTGACAGTTACAATTTATTTCGATTTTAAATTTTAATCCAATATTGCCTCCCTGGAATATACTCTTCATTCCATATACATCTTAAATATATGCACACACGTGAATTACGCATCATTTTTCCTTCCCTCTCTTTTTATTTCTATTCGCAGACGTACTTCAATAGGTGCGGCTGTGTGTGTGTGCGTCTTACTTTGTACGTATATCTACTTACCTATCGCTTTATAATTCAAGCTCACAGCAAAATCTTATGAAGCAGACATCATCATATTTGTGTATCTCCTGCCACTTGTTGCGAGTTTTGTATGTGTATGGATGTATGTATATGTGTATATATATATATATATATATATATACTATATATGTATATACATACATATATATATATATATATATAATATATATATATATCTATATATATAACATCTATATATGTAATATTAGCGGTATATATATATATATTAACGTATGTATATATATATATATATATATATACGTATATATATATATATACATATGTTTATATACATATATCTATATATCTATATTTAGAAGATATACACACAGAAATACATGTAGGCATATATGCATATATATATACATATACATATATGTGTGAATATATATATATATATATATTTATACATATATGTATATGTATTTATATATATGTCATAATAGCTCTTTGCTAGTGTGAGCCATGGTGCCTCACATATGATTTAAAGACTTCACCAAGTAATGCCATTATGTTAGATATCACGTGGGACTACACTGGCCGAGACCTATCACAGTTATATATTATATATACATATATATATACATATATGTGTTTGTGTGTGTCTTATGTATTATCGCTCGCTCTCTCTCTCTCTCTCATATATGTATATATACATATACATACATACATATATATATATTATTATATATATTATAATATATATTATATATATATATATTATATACATATAAACATATATATATTTATGGAGAAAATATATTCCTATTGAATAGAATTTATAGAATCATTTCTTGAAGTGAACCTCAAGCATTTACATCGTGAATAGGTATTAGTTTCATCCTTTCCGATAACCTATTCATGTAATGTCAATATTTAATATATTTGGCGCCGTTTATTGAAATAGTGCATCGCATGTATCATCTGGAACGCATTGCTTATTCTTCGCCTCGCAGAAACTGCAAACTCTTGTTTAGAAGTGTCATATAGAGGGGAACTATGAACATGGTCTACTATTATTCGAGCAGTTTTCTCTCGAATTATATGGCTAGCGTTGCACGTTTATGAGTTCGTTACCAAGGCAACACACTAATAGAATCAAATGATACCAGAAATTTCATTCCGTAGTATAGCCGGAATCTTGAAACAAATTAGTTTTACTCAACGATATTTCTGTAACCGAGATGTAATAACGTAATAATTTATAACAACGTACGCCAGAGGTCGTTACTTACTGCCAATATGAAATAGAAGAAAAGAGAAACGAACGAGAGCTGTATGATCATATATATATATATATATATGTATATATATATATATATGCGTGTGTGTTTGTGTGCGTGTATGTATATATATAAATATATGTCTATGTAATATATATATATATATAGCATATATATATACACATGCATATATATTATATATATATATATATATAATATATATATTATATAATACACATGCATATAGATATACACATATATTGTATATATATATATACATATATATAATGTATATATATATATATATATATATATATACATATATATATGTGTCTATATATATAAATATATACATACATATATATATATACATTCAATAAATAATATATATATATATAATCTATGCATGTATATGTTCATAAAGATATATGCATATGGTTGTTGTTAAGTTAATCTTCTAAAACATTGACTATCCACTTATTACAACATAAACGCTGGTATGCAAACTTGTACCATATGTAATGTGGGACAGGTCAAACCATTTAAATCCTCTCTTCACTAATTTCTTTCTTTCATTTATCTCCATTTTGTACTTATTTCCTTGTTTTCTTCTCTGTAAGCAAGAATCTCTCTAAGCCCTCTCTATCTCTCTTTTCCTACATTAATAATCTCTTCGCAACCCCAAATCCCTCAATATAGACACATTACTTCTGTTAATTTCGAAATATTCATGTCGCTTCCTTTATGCTGCTCTATTATCATATTAATCTGTCGGTGAAAAGTTGCACAGTTTTACGATCTGACATTTGGTTAATCTACTTAGGCGGTCTGTAGTCTTTGCAAGTGTATTTGTTTTATGACCTTTTATTACAGCACATTAAACATATTCTTTTTGCCAATTTGTTCCAAAGATTGCTTGTTTCTTTATGGTTCAATTTATTTATCATCATTGCAATAAACGATTACCTACTACAAAAGTAACATGCAGATGTGGCTGGTATATTGAACATCTGGGACATAAAATATCGGGAAATATGTCCCTGGCCCTCTTCTGGGACACAGCATTCAGTTCTGTGCGCTAATTTCAATTTGACGTCATAGAACAATAAATATATTCCATGATAATATTACATGTGCTCAAGTGGCTGTTTTCAGGGTTGGCTATTCAGTACTCATACACGTTCTTTCAAGGGAACCTGATTTTTCCGCTCGGCAGTTAGACTATAATGCTAATGGCAACCACAGTTTTAGTTGTGTGTAAATACAAACCTTCGTAACGAATACTCGAGTATACACGATTAATTAACATTTTACTTGTTTAACAAAAACCTTTGAACATGTTGTAAGGTGGTACCTTGAGCAAATGTATCCTACTATGGCCTTGAGCCGACCAAAACTTTGTAATTGGATATGGTAGATGGAAACTGGCAGACGCTCGTCGTATATATATATATATATATATATATATATATATATATTATATATATATACATACTACATACATTATATATATATATATATATATATATATAGATTATAGATATATATATAGATATATATACATGCATACATACATACATACATATATATATAATATATATATATATATACATACATACATAATACATACATACATACATACATACATCTATATATATATATATATGTATAGATATATATATATATATATATAGATATTATATATATATATATATATATATATATATATATATATATACGGGCGAGATGCTTAGCGGGATTTAGCCTGCCGTTACATTCTGAGTTCAAATTCCCGCCGAGGTCGACTTTGCTTTCATCCTTTCGGGGTCGATAAATTAAGTATCAGTTACGCACTGGGGTCGATATAATCGACTTAATCTCTTTGTACGTGCTTGCTTGTCCCCTCTATGTTTAGCCCATTGTGGGCAATAAAGAAATAATAAGTACCAGACTTACAAAAATAAGTCCTGGGGTCAATTTCTTCGACTTACATCCTTTTAGGCGGTGCTCCAGTAATTACTGTCCTCAGTTAATTAACTGAAAGAAGTAAAAGAATAAAAGAATATAAGTTCTTATCTAGAAAAAATAAATCTCTTAAATGTCCGGATGTGTGGCGAATTTTCTTATACAGAGTCAGACGAACTACTTCGCTTCAATTTTTTGTCTCTCATAAAATTTGCTGGATGCAGCTTTGTCTCCATCACACCATTTTCAAACTGTCAGGAATACGCCTCTCACAAACCTCCATTCCTCAACATTTATGTGATTAAATCAATTTTAAGCATCGATAATAGAATAACATTGATACGCAGTAACAGTCAATCTGTAAACTCCATACGAAATTGGAATTTTTGCCAGTTTCAAATACTACTAATTTTGTATTTGACTTATATCTACCCAGGGTCAATATGGAACCTATCCAGTCACGTATTAAATTCTGTTGAAGCTATTCTATTTCTCCTAAACAACATTTGTGTCCTTGTATCCTTGTTAGAAATTGGACAAAGGTTTAATGAGATCAGTTATCTAACCGCTTATATTGGAGAGCTGTTCACACACACACACACGCACGCACACACACACACACACACACACACACACAACACACACATACACACACAGAGACACGCACACACACACATATTCACACGCATATGTACAGGTACGTGATTATATAGATATATACATGTTTGCATATATATATATATATATATATATATATATATATACATATGTGTATATATATATATATATACACGTATGTGTATGTGTATATATATGTGTATATATATATATACTATATATATATAGTATATGTGTGTGTGTATATACATATATATATATAGCATGTATATGCTCCTGAGCGTAGATGCTAGATGTGTCGGAACAATTGTTGTGATAATAATATATTCTCGTATATTCCATCTTCTGCCTTTCATTGTTATATATATATATATATATATATATATTATATATATATATACAGACATATGTATATGTGAGTCTATTGTCCATTAACAATTCCATGGAATTTCGCAGAAAGCAGTGTATTCGATATGAAGTCATTAAAATGCCAGTTGTAAATTAAAATGATATTGTTTGTCTGTTCAGTAATTTAAACTGTTATCGACTAAAGTTATTTTGGAATCGAACATATGGCATTATTGTATTGTCCACAATATTTATATTCTGAAAAGTAATTGGAACATACATTGAATTCTCAGATGATTTGTGAATATCTCATTTTCGTTGTCGTCCAAGATTAATTTTCTTTCTTCTCTTTTAATATAATTTTATATTTCATGATTTCCTTAGATGGTAGATTGACAGAAACTGTACACCGCCACCAGACTTAATATTATATAATATTTAAATACTTTCCTGTATTTTTAACGTCTGTTAGTGAAAAAAATAATTTTATATTTTCTTCTCTAGATTTGTATGTTTACAAATAATTTATAATATTCTGAAAAGCTTCGGATTTCGAAATATGACAGGTCTGACCTAGGTCTGGGTAAGTGGTCCTCTGAAGCGTAATTAAAAATTGATAACTTAAGTAAATTACATCAACTGTCTAATCCCCTAATGTTGTTTACACTGATATTCGATCGCTTTCAATATTGTTTACATAATTAATTGTAATATAACTTAAGTATTAATAATATTGCTCTGTGTCTGAAGTAATCAAATAAAGTTTAGAATATTATCGTTGATCTCTATTCACATTGAATATTTAATTTAACAATGCAAAATAAAAAAAAATAAATAAAAAAATCACTTATTGTGAGCTATGGACAACCAACTTTTTGATGGAGGTTTTAGATTCTTATCCAAGTATAGAGTGTTAAAAATGTGGTCACACACCAAATATATAATCTGAGGCAATGCATGACATGGACGTAATCCTCACTCAGGGTGAAGGTTTAATATTAATACATTCAGAATATAATACTTTGAATTAACCTCATTTCATTCGAAGAAATTATTTCCATTACCTCAGCATGATGTAAATAAATATCTTACACAATATTAACAAATATAGGAATAAATCGAAGCTCGCGGCGAGTTGATTGTATTCTCTTTAGAAGCACATGATGTATTAACATACTTTAAAATGATTTTCAAACAAATGTTCTATCGATGGTAACGATGAACTGAAATTTAGCAATGTCTAGTATAACTCTGGGAAGCACACAATAATGTGAAGTTAGAAGACGTTCGTATTCCTGCTGTGACCGTATTGATTATGACATTTCACACCAACCTAAGACTCTTGTGTAGCAGCTTTTGTTGCATTATGTTATATTCACGAATAATTTTATTATATAAAGAACAATGCAAAATAAAATATTTCTCTGTAAGAAAATCGTGACTTGCTAACCATTTCATTTTATTTCATACTGGTCTTCAAATAAATAAATAAATAAATGTAAAATGATTTCATGAACGTTACATAATTCTAGAAATTTCAAAACATATACATACATATATATACACACATGCATGTATATATATATACATATATATATATATTTATATGTATGTATATATATATATATATATATACACGCGCATAGGCACACACAGATATATATATACATGTATGTATGTACGTACGTATGTATGTATGTATGTTTGTATGTATATATATATATATATATATGTATGTATGTTTGTATGTATATATATATATATATATATATATATATATATGTGTATTATATATATACATACAGCTATATATATAAAGATAGATAGACTTTACACTTATAAAAGACTAGAAGACTCCATCATCTATTGAACTCCATTTTTCTTCTAAATTTTTCTGCTACTATGAAGCAGTGGATTCGTAGCTGAGTGCCTGAGTACCACCATATCACTTCACAGGATATATAAGGTGTTAGTCAGGCACTTAACAATAAATCTACTGAATAAGAAACAGCAGTAAGCTAAGGAAGTGTCCTTGACTAACGCTTCATTCTGAAGCCTTGTATTTTGAGTTATTTCTGAAGGTAGTGATTACATTGATATTTGATCTTCTACAAATTATATTTAAAAAAAAGGGGTTTTAGTAAAAGGAATAGGGCTTCAAATAGTCTTAGTAATTTCATCTGGAATCTTAAAAATAAGAATAAAACGTTCTTTATTGAATGGGCATTTTAGGGACGGCCCTGGCTAGTTTGGTAATAGGTTCTACTCTCTTTGTTCTGAGAAATTAGTTTTGATTTTATTTCCTAGAAGAAGGTTGTTAAACACTAAATCTGAAAGGCGTATTTTTCTGTGTTCATAAAAATAAATGTCTGTTTAATAAATTGTAATTAACGATATCTTTTATAGGATATCTATTGTAATTAAGGATAGCTATTATAGGATATCTATTCTAATTAAGGATATCTATTAATTGTAATTAAGGATATCTATTATAGGTGTTTTATTCAATCTGCTTTCATTTTGATTTTGTCGTTGTTGAGAGTTTGAGAATTTCTGTTTCATGCTTTGTATTTACTACTCATGTTGGTTCCTCTCGCATCGTTTATTTTAATCTTTAATTTGAAGAAATGTTTGAAATTCTAATTTTTAATTAAATTTTTAAGATATTGTATTTTAATTTTGGTTCATCTGTGATTGTGAGACGGTTGATTTTACATTTAAATCATTTAGTTATCTTACTACCGTTTTGATATTTCTATATATTTATTTATTAGCTGACCCTGTACCATTTATAATTGATGGCTAATTGTTATATAAACAAGGTACAAACTGAAGTACAGAATAATCACAGATACAGACATTCACATATTTCCCAAGCACACACATACATATACATATATACTCACACAGAGTTGAATGGCTGTTTTTTTTTTACTTTATTCACCCCTTCTTTTCACATTCATATGTTCAAAACAGAAGAGATACTCCGCTTTCTTCTTTCTCAAACAGTTATTACGTTCTCTTAATCTTTCTCTGTCTACTTCTCCTTCACTGTATTACTCTCTCTACTCCTCCTTCACTGTATTACTCTCTCTACTTCTCCTTCACTGTATTACTATTTTCTTTCCTCTCCCTTCACTACTCTTTCTCTTTCTCTGTTTTACTGTTTTACTCGTATATGGCTTTTATGTAAACAAAATAATTGCCTTTTCTTTTTTCGTTTCACATTACTATACTATTAACCTTGAATTTGGACATTTATTGCTTTTTAGTGCATAATATATCGGTTTGTAGGTATAAATATTTAATTTTTGATTAGATAACCCTATTATTTTTCTAGTTTAATTTTTGTTTCATAAAAATTTACACAATGAGAATTGTAATGTTAATAAAGCGTTGGAGAGGTTTTTTTAATATTTATTTTTCTGGTTTTAAATTATCCGGTGTTCTAGTTATCTTTCATCCTATTATTATTTCTTCGTACCTGTCTCGGTTATAAAAGGTCTTTGTATATTTTTGTTGGTCTTCATTGTTTATACCAGTATGTAATTCCCGACGAAGAATCTAATTTTTATCTCTAGAAGAATTTTTCGTTTTTCTCTTTGGAATTAATTAGAATCGTAACAAATTTGTAGAATACATACTGTTTCTGTACTAAACTGAATCATGAACTAAAGATCGTCTACACTGTTCCTTATACTTCATATATATACATATATAGGTAGTAATTGTGCGCGGCTGAAGAAGGCCATAGACACACATTATGCATTGTTATAAATCCGTCTAATAAAGGCCCGAAACATATGTACCGCTGAATCCGTGGCATCATGTTTTTATTTTGATTAATTTATATATATATATATATATATATATATATATATATATATGTGTGTGTGTATGTGTGTGTGTGTGTGTGTGTGTGTGTTTAACTGAAATTTATAGAAAAACAAAAGACGAAGACAGATGTATGAACAGCAATCAAGCAAGCAAGCAAGTGTATTAGGTTGACGCCCGGGAAAAATTTTTTTTGCGTTTCGAGCCTATGCTCAATAGAAAGGAATAAGAGAATATAAACAGAGATAGAATGAAAAAGACTTGTAGAAATCAGCGGTCCAGCATGGCGAATGATTGGGGAAAATAGGATTGAAAGAAAGGGAGATAATAATGAAGCAAGTTGGTTGAATGAACGGGAGATAATAAAGTGATGGTGATCCCAACGAGATGGGTGTCACTGCAGAGCGTGCTCAGACGGAGGAATCGGGGTGGAGAACTTGGTGCGGATAAGTTGAGGTAAGTGTGTAAGCCAGTGTGTTTGTAGTGGTGACAGTAATGTCGAGAAATTTGACGGAAGCGTTAGAGAGAGAGCAGGAGAACTGGAGGGCAGGATGGAAGGATTGGACAAAAGAGAAGGAGTCTAGTTGTCCTATATATATATATATATATATTATATATATATATATATATATACTCTTTTACTCTTTTACTTGTTTCAGTCATTTGACTGCGGCCATGCTGGAGCACCGCCTTTAGTCGAGCAACTCGACCCCAGGACTTATTCTTTGTAAGCCCAGTACTTATTTTATCGGTCCCTTTTGCCGAACCGCTAAGTGACGGGGACATAAAAACACCAGAATCGGTTGAGAAGCAAAGCTAAGGGGACAAATACAGACACACAAACACGCACACACATACATATATACATATATATAGATATATACGATGGGCTTCTTTCAGTTTCCGTCTACCAAATCCATCACAAGGTTTTGGTCGGCCCGAGGCTATAGCAGAAGACACTTGCCGAAGGTGCCAGGCAGTGGGACTGAACCCGGAACCATGTGGTTGGTAAGCAAGCTACTTACCACACAGCCACTCCTTAATATCAGAAAAAATGAACAAAGAAGAAATGTCCCTGAGGTACATACCCATATACATGAGCGTAATTATGCTTACGCGCACAAATATAATTTCGTGGTATATATATATATATATATAATATATATATATATATACACACACACACACACATAAATACATATAGTTATGCACACCCATTTATATAAATGTACATACATACGTATATATCTATTAAATTACCGATGTGTTTTATAGTATATACCAAAGACGAACAAATGTATTTGGAAATGCGTTCTCCTAAATCCCCTGTAACATCATGTTCCTTGTATATCATCGGTTGCACAGTTATTCAATTTATATTTCTCTGTGTTTGACTCGAAAATCATATGTGCAGAAACTAAAAAAGAAATGCATTTTCATTTCATTGACAAATTCAGTTTCGTCATCAATCTGAAATATTGAATATACAGAGAAACGAAAGGGAAACTTTTAAAGTATTATTTCGGTGCATCTGTATGATTATGTACACTAGCCTAAACTATTTCTGTATCATTGCCAAAAGTTAGAA
>NC_043018.1:17867406-17897406 GCF_006345805.1 Octopus sinensis | reverse complement strand
TTATCGTTCTTCGGACAGTTATCACAACTCTCCGACGAAGGCTAACGTGAAACTTTGAGTAGCAGAGTGTGAAGAATTTTTCGGATTTAATATAAAATACACAGACGCACACACACACAAAGACACATACACACACTCACGCACGCACATACACACACGCGTACCCACCACACACGCATATAGACACACACACATATAAAGATAGATATAGATAGATCGATGGATAGATGCATAATACAGAAATGTCTGTGTGAGCGTATATTGTCTTACTAACCAGAATGAACAAAGAAGAAATTTCCCTCAGGTACATACCCTCATATACGAGCGTAATCATGCTTACGCGCACAAATATAATTTCGTGGTATATATATATATATATATATATATATATATACAGACACATAAATACATGTATTTATGTACATCAATTTATATAAATGTACATATATACATATATATCTATTAAATTACCGATGTGTTTTATAGTATATACCAAAGACGAATAAATGTATTCGGAAATGCGTTCTCCTAAATCCCTTGTAACATCATGCTCCTTGTATATCATCGGTTGCACAGTTATTCAATTTATCCATTATTTGCATATCCTCTTATTCGATTCCAACAGCATCATTTGAGTGCCTAGGAACACCTCCTAATCATGGGGAATAAGATGAAGAAAATTAGTCTTTTATTTATTCACTCATTCAATTATATAATCCGCTCGGATAATTTGATTTCTTTCGTCAAGTTACGCAATAATGTTATATATTTACGAATCGATATCACATGTGAGATAATTGATGACGAAACAAAGATATTTCAACGCTATCTCTTCAATGGATCAATTGAAATGGATGTGAATCATAAATGTTGATGAATTCTGTGTTTACTCATAAATATGTATACACTCGACTAATTTGTGTTTTGGTCAAGCGTATAATGCATCCATTGTTGCTGCAGATTAAGTGACCAACGTTGCACACTTCCCATTTAATCACCAATTACTCTATGTGTGCATGTGTACGTGTATATATATATATATATATATATATATGTGTGTGTATATACATATACATATATGTGTGTATATATATATATTATATATATATATATATATATATATATATATTATATATATATACACACACACACACACACACACACACACATATATATATACATACATGCTTGAAGGTCAACTGAAAAGGTCGTAGGCTGACCAAGATGCTTTCAGGGACTGTGACCAAATGAACTTTATTTTCCAACATAGCCCCACTTGCCATCCATACTTTTCCCATCGGTTTTGCAGTGAGTGAATCCCATTGGTGAAGAAGCTTTTATCCTGCTGGCCAAAAGTCATCAACAGCAGATATGACCACTGCGTTACTTGTTCCCGGCCTAGTGCTTTTTCATGTTGGAGAACAAATAATATGTCAGATCGGGCCTAATAAGGAGAATAGGGACAGGGATAATCTAGTTCAAAGCTACAGTCACTGCCAGCTGCCATTGGAAGAAAGTCTCCTGAGTACTGTCCTGAAGAAACAAAAGTCCTTTCGTCAGTTTCCCTGGCAATTCGGCCTTCATAGCTTTTGTAACCACCTCAGTAACTTGTCATAATACTCTCCATCGATGCAGCGGCTCATTAGCAGTCAATAAACATAATATTGTTTTGCAACTCGAAACTCTGAGGGAATTGCCTTCCTTACTGATGAAGCGACCTTGGACTTCCTTGGAGCAGGTAAGGAGAATTGTTTCCACGCCATTAATTATCTCTTTATCTCTAGCTCAAAGTAATGAAGGAAACCAGCTGGATCTGCCTGAAACAATGCCAGATTTTCCCGTGGTGCGATCTGGTGCGCTTTTGATCAGGTGTCAGGTGACGTGGCACCCACCGAGCGGAAGTATTTGTAACCCAAATACTGTTGTTTGTGGAGACTTATTTTTGTAGTAATAGTAATAGTAGCCCATTTGATTGCTATTTCTAATATTTTCGGTACGTGGTTTAAGCAACTTGTTGCAAAAAACCCTTTATTATAAGTATATAATTTTTACCGAATATGGTCCGTTCCATACCAAAAGACTACTAGATGAAATTTATTGATTTTATTAAATTACTTATATTTCACCCTTTATATGTATGTATATATATATTAAATTAGATATACAACCGAAAGAGCTAAGTGTCATGCTATTATGATATTGGAACAGACGTTCCAATATCCATATATCTTAAAGCAATCTTTCAGGCTCTCTGTCTGTATATGCGTGCATTACCTGAACGATATAAGCAGTAACCTGACTTCCTCGTTTAATTTGGTCATGAATCATGCTTTTTTAATCTCGTTGGTTTAAACTACTTTTCGTATATAAGCTACATAATACTTATCGAACAATACCACAATAAGAGATTATGGAGGGTTTCATAAATTCACTATGCCCGGCTACGAAATGCATTCCCATTTTGGGGTTTTGGTTTACTGCTCTGTTGCTATTCAGGTGCAGGCCATACTGCCAAACATATAAATTAACGTTGTTCTATCTGAGTTGGCAATATACGTGATAACCTTTATACATCCCATGCATTAGATGAATATCTCAGCATTAAACTTTCATATCTCGGGTATAATATAGGAGTGAACTGTAGAAGAATAATGCAAATGTGGTATCTAGAGTAGCAAAGATTTGGGTATTTATTCTCGAAAGCACATATGCTAGTCGCCGATGTGTATGTCACAGAAGAACAATTTCTTTTTATGACGACAATGATGACTCGTGTATGTTATGAAAAAATACGCTTATTGTTTCAGATTCCACTGCACACAGTGTAAATAGAAATCTTTACGATACAGAAAATTTCTTTTTTATACGTGGAACACAGTAGTAGTTTATTAGTAAGCTTGTGCAAGCCAATTAAATGAGACGATTATCTTCGGGTAACAGATTAACAAAACAAATTAAAAAAAAATTGGGCAAAAGGGCTTTTAGTTTTGATGTTGAGCATCGGGGCAAATACACCTTGTGAACTCAGTTTTTATGTAATGAGTAAGTTCTGACATGTCTATAGATGTACAGAAATACACAAATAGATAACATCTCTCAGGATCTGACATATTATGACATTTGAAAACACTAGATGACATTTGGAATATCCTAGATGTATTACCTGTTTGTATCTCTGTTTATTTGGTTTACAGAAATATTTCTGATACGCTATTACCGTTCATTGAAATCTTGGCAAAATTTGGCATCTGGACATATGTGAAACAAAATGTCCTCCAGTTGCACCAGAAATGCGGTACACCTCGTTAAACATTTACAAAGAAATCTACGTTAAATTCTAAGGTAGAGAGAAAGCGGGAGAAAGTGATTGAAAGATGAATATGATTACAACATAGGCATCGTCTATGTACCCACTGGTCCAAAGCTACCCATCTACCAGTTCTAGATCAACACCGTATTGTTCCAATCTTCCAGGAAATCCGCAAATTATGAAATCCTTTTAAAGAACAACCACGTGATTTTCTAGAAAGTACATAACATTTGAAACGGACTTCAAATTTTTAATACTTATTTTGTTGATATTAGTTGTTGCTGAGTCACATACCTTTTCTTTGTTGAAACGCGCTCTTATCGTGACCACCCTAAGTTTTATTTCTTTAGGACTAAATTATTGGTCTTACCCTCCTTAATTTTAAAGCAGTAGGGTGTGGATTAATTCTGATATGTCTCGGCATCCTTTTCAAATATTTCCTCGTGGATGCCAGTCGGCATATGAGGCGCAATAATTTTAACAGGATTCTAACGTAGAACGGAAAATGTGGGGGACGAATTCAAGTAAAACATACATCTTACTTAATTATGCGTATGTGCTTTCATCTTATACAATATATTCATATTAGATCGGTTTCCAGGTCATATTCCGTCAAAGAAAATTTTAAAATATTAGGAAAATGATTATATGAACGAAATCTATATTCCTTGGTAATAGAGTTATTTCCTATATGTACTTTATGTCAGATGTATTCCCAAATGTTATTTCACGCATGTTTTTTATGCTAAAGCCAGGAATTATGTTCCAGTTTATGTAAAAAGAAAAAAATAAGCACATGAATTATTCAAGGAACTTAAATATAGCATACGTTAGCATTTACTTCTGCTCGTCCTTATGTACAAGTGTTTTCCTCCGCTACCGCCATCATCCGGCTCCAGAAATATCGTTCGACTATTATTGAACTGTTCGGCGCAAGAATATGGATTAGGAAAAACAACATAAGATTGCTTTCTTTTATTTTATGTTCATAATAATTGCAATGATTCAAAACTTTCTCGAACTTTTTTTTTTTTCAAATAGCGCAAACCTTTTCCTTTGCTGCAATCTGAAGAAGCTTTTGTTACTTAATACGTGATTATACAATTGTTTTACTCTTAACTACAATAACTAGCAGCTCAATTGCTTTTACATGGCACTGTATTTTCTGTAATTATGCAGACAAAATACATTTTTGTTTTTTTTTTATTTTATCAGGACACACAGACACACACATACGCGCGTAGACATTTTGTAAGGTATTCATGTAAACAGTTTGCTGGTGATTTAATAGAAGAATAACACAAAAAAATGTTAGGAAGCTAAAGTAGAACTTTTCTGTATTGATTCTACATATTTCTATTGTTTATTCGTTCTAAGCTTTTATGTGTACATGATACACACAAATAAATGTATAACAATGTGTTGCTTTTACTGTATATATATATATATATATATATATATATATATATGTATATATATATATATATATTATATATATATATAGATATATATATATGTATATATATATATATGTATATATATATATATATATATGTATATATATATATATATATATATATATTATATATATATATATATATATAGTATATATATATATATAATTATAAATGAGGGTGAAAAATCGATATTAATTTACTAATACCATTAATTTAACACCAAGTGGCTTAGCACAAAAAACTACGGAGAAAATACAAATTTATACATAAATTATTAGAGAGTTATCCACTATGTAGATAACTCTAGTGCTAAAAATAGCTCCGAAGCAACCACAGAAGATCTGTTTCCAACTAGAATCAACATACATTTAACGTAAGGAAAGTGAAATATTTCACTTCCTTACGTTAAATGTATGTTGATTCTAGTTGGAAACAGATCTTCTGTGGTTGCTTCGGAGCTATTTTTAGCACTAGAGTTATCTACATAGTGGATAACTCTCTAATAATTTATATATATATATATATATATATATATTATATATATATATATATATATATATATATATATATATATATATATATATATATATATATATTATATATGAGGATAAAATCTATATAAGATTTATCAAGTAGCTAGCGTGGAAAACCAATTAATACAAAGTATATAATTTTTACCTTGCATTTTGTATTATATATATATATATATATATAGTTCGAATCGCACGTGTCTCGAGATGTGCTGAAGATTTTCTATTGTGGATATATTTGGGGTACTTAGTTCTTAGTGCTTGCTTTTTCCATGGGTATGAGTAAGTATTTTATTTATGTCTTACGTATTTATCGCTGAGGAGGAGAAAATTCTTATGAATTAACTCTGAAATTTGGACCAATACGGTAATAACGGAATTTTCTAGGAATTTCCATCGGCTTGTTTCGAAACGCATGTTAATTGTAATAAATTATAATGGTTATTGACAATTTGTCTATTTTCGGCATATTTGACATTAGAATTTTTTCTTTTGTCTTTATTTTATAAGGTATATATATAATTATTAATTATATATATAATTATTTGGACTTGGGGTAGATGTCTAGTAGTATGCCGATTAAAGCACTTTCACCGTTTAGGCTACATGATGTTATCTACGGTTGTGGCAAATTGTCAATGGAACTACAAGAATTCTGCAGTGTTTGTTGCGTTTATAAGGAATGGGGGGAAACAGAAAATGGAGTTAGCAAGAATCTTTATTCAACCCAACGTTCGTTTCGACGCATCCTGCGTCTGTCCTTTACGGGTGAGATATTGCACGGATAGTTGCGTTGCATCCATACTAACAGGTTGCATATCTGCATGTTTTAAATAAGATACTTCGTTTCATATACTGAATTTCACTTGGTATGTTGTGGTCACCTGTAGGATATTTGCTATACTGACTCGACTACAATATGCTTAGCAAAAATCTGTATGTATAGCAAAGTATCTTATACAAAACGTGTAACCTGACGAGATGCAACATGTTGTGTGTGATGATATTTACGAGTGAATGACTTCACAAGTGGAAAAATAAGGGGAGGTATTGCTTATCGTTATTATTGTTATTATACTCCATTTGCACAGGTTGTAAGAGGGCAGATGTAAAAATGAATACATATGTAAATGGACGGGAAACAATTATTGGATTGCTAAGGCATGATCTAAAATATACACACACATAGAGTGAGAAACAGAGAAAGAGAGGGAGGTAGATACATAGATAAACAGAGAGAGAGATAGAGAGAGATGCAATCATGCACATGCACATACACATACGGATATACATACATATATATGTCTGTGTGTGTGTGTGTGTGTGTGAACGAAAATCTGCGTGTATAGGTTTGTATCTGTCTATCTATCTCTTTTTTTTTTCCTCTTCGCCTTTTTTTCCCCTTTTTCTTGTTTTTTCATTTCTCTTTTCTTTTGTTCCTTTCCCTTTCTTTTTTTTCTTTTATTCTTTTTATTTTTTATTCTATTTTTTTCTTCTTTTTTTATTTTTTTTGTTCTTTTCTTCCCTTTTACGATCCCTCTTGATCGAAAACCTACGCCACCCCCTTTTTTTCATCCCTCAAAAGAAAAGCTCTACCTTGTAACTTGTCCCATCTATGTGCAGCCCTGTGTGGCCAATAAAGAAACTTATCTATCTATCTATCTATCTATCTATCTATCTATCTATCTATCTATCTATCTATCTATCTATCTATCTGTCTGTCTGTCTGTCTGTCTGTCTGTCTGTCTGTCTGTCTGTCTATCTATCTATCTATCTATCTATCTATCTATCTATCTATCTATCTATCTATCGATCCATCTATCTATTTATCTATGTATCTATCGATCTACATTTGTGTAGTAGTATACTTATTAATGATTTAGCTGTATAAATATGTCCTATGAGTGAATATTTAATTTTCGTTCCCTGAAGGCATCTCCTCATACTAATAGGGATTTCTAGCGTAGACTTATGGCGTCGTATCATTATATTCCACACATTATATACAATGACTTACATCTGAATATCTCCTCATTAAGGCTTTAGTTACATTTTTTCATGTTCATTTCCAACATCTTCTCCATCTGTTGCCGTTGTTGTTGTTGTTGTTGTCTTCTTCTTTTTGACTTCTTCGGAAGCAAATGCATTCGTATATTTTCTACATTCTTATACAAGACATCCATTCGTTGACACACATCATAGACTTGTAGCATTCTCCCGCGTGGGATGAAATATATGTATTCTCTTATTCATTTATTTGTTTCAACCATTTGACTGCATTTCATGCAACCCCATTTAATTGAACAATGCAATCATTACATCAATTTGAAATGTAGAGCAATCTTCAGCTGCATAAAGACATAGAATTTAATTGAATTAGAACAGATGGACACATTAGTATAATTATACCTAGAATCTCCAAGAGGTTAAGAAGATATACAAAGAACATGTTGTACCTACAACAGCATAGTCATAACTAAAATTTTCAAGGAGACACTGCCTCTCACTGATGTTTTTGCTTTTTCATGGGGTCCGTTTTAATTTATAGACTAGTTTATCAAATCCCTTGTATATTTAACGCTGAGAGAAACAGAGGGCAGTATTTGTTTGGGGGTAGTGTTGAGGGAGTAGACAGACATTCTGGATGGTATAATCATAAAAATCAAGATTTATTAGAAGCAATGTCATGAGGTTTAGTAAGGGAAAACTTAAAACAATGTGTTAGCTGATAATTAAGGGGTTGCCCACCAGCAGACTATTGATAATGAAACAGGGGTAGTCTTATCATTTAGTCTTATAGTTAAATACTTTAAAACAATGTCGCTATATTGAATACAGTTGAAGTTTAAGGCTATTCAAAAGATTATTCAGAAGAATATTGTAACAAAAGGATAGAAATTTATGAATACTTTTGAGTATATATCAAATTTGCAAATGATTTTGCATATAAAAATGCAAAGGTTGTTTTGTTTTTCCATTGCAAAATAGTATTTAGGCAGGCGTCATGGTGAGTTATTTAATGTAGCGAATTTTTACAACAAAGATAAATGTATATTCATGAAAGATACGCATGCAAATGCATTTGCAGATTTTTTCCTGTTTTGTGACCAAGGTTTCTCATTACATGTATTTCCCTATTTAACAAAAATTGTGATCACATCTCAACTTCTTGTTACAAGATTCTTTTTGGTTATATCCAAATTAGGAATACCATAAAAGAGATTATATGTTTTCCTTTCGGGGCACATTATTCATTTCTTAAGCACCATTTTTGAATGACGTATTTACCTGTTACAAGGAAACTGTTGACAGAGGTGTTCGTTTTCTTTTTCTAACAAAGATGTCAGCGGCCTTTCGGCCTTTTCTTTCTTTTATATTGTATCCTTATCCCTTCTTATTTATAAAACTAGACATGTTTTGTCATTTGCATAAGATTATTTCGAATTCTCCAATTATCTCTTTCATGCCTTCGTTTTCATAACTTGATGGAAATTCCAATTATAGATAATTAATAACAACATGAACACTCCATAACTTAACAGGCGAAATGTCCGGGCTCAAGGTGCATTCAAATTACACAGGATCGCGCAACAACTCACCAAAAAATCCTCAATGCAATCTGCAGCATATTGTTGCAAAATATCCTTACTGATGTGGATATATATTTTGACATCCAATACGTCATTCAGACATCGTGAGCAAGAATTGAATAATATGCCCTGAAAGGAAACCATATAATTTCATTTTCATCATTTCTTATAATGTTCATTTAAAATCTCTGACGTAACTGAGGTAAAAAAAAAGTTATAAACATAAATAGCGGGATTGACTTTATAGGGAAATATACCTTCATTCAGCTCCAGCGATTTTCTTAACGAGATCAAAATAAAATAAACTCAACCAGGCAGCCACGATTTGTAATCGAAAGTGAAGTCTTCCGCTCTTTATTAGAAACCATAGAAGCTTGTGCAAATTTGAATTAAATTGCCGACAGTACTTTGGGAAAGTACAATTTAAATACATTAAATACATCAAGTAAATACTTTGAGTGTGAATTTCTAAGAGGGTGAATCTATAATAATTGTATTGAACCTAATCTAAATTGGAATTTCCATCAAGTTATGAAAACGAAGGCATGAAAGAGATAATTGGAGAATTCGAAATAATCTTATGCAAATGACAAAACATGTCTAGTTTTATAAATAAGAAGGAAGAAGGATACAATATAAAAGAAAGAAAAGGCCGAAAGGCCGCTGACATCTTTGTTAGAAAAAGAAAACGAACACCTCTGTTTGTCAACAGTTTCCTTGTAACAGGTAAATACGTCATTCAAACATGGTGATTAAGAAATGAATAATATGCCCTGAAAGGAAAACATATAATCTCTTTTCATCATTTCTTATGATGTTCATTTAAAATCTCTGACGTAACTGAGGTAAAGAAAAATGCAAACATAAATAGCGGTATTGAATTTATAGGGAAAGATATCATCATTGCCTGTCAGAAAGTTAAACAAGGAGTAAAAGTCTCGGATCCTATTCAAAAACAATGCTGTTGTCAAGTTGTAACGCCGCTAGTTCTCCACACGCGTGTTTTATACTAGAAAGATTTTTCTCACACATTCTATGGTCAGACATTGAGTAGAAGTCACTATTAACTATTTTACCTCCTGGCAAACAAAATTCCAAACACTTTATAGAAATGATTTTATATGAAATTAATAGCGAACACGAAAATAAAGATCTTAACATAAATCAACAGAGTTTTGGAACATAAGATACTTCTTTAAGCACATATTCTGCAATATAGAATATATATTGTATTCTTTAATAAAAAGATATTATCTAGAGATATAGTTTCATGCTTCAGGAAGTTACACGGTCGAGTTGGTCGCACTATTCTATACAAGAAGCTATACGAAATATGTTAGAAAATGTAAATAAATTCCTGGCTCCTAAAATGCATGTGATAGTGCTGCGTGTTCACACCTGACAGAAGTTACTATATTCCCGAAAGAACTCTACTTGGACAAAACCTACAAAAGCAGCTCTTCATTTCATCCCAGTTCTAACATTAAACGGTTTGCGCCTACAAACATGAAATCAAACGTGAGTGAAAGTAAAGTAGACCATTTTGGTGAATGAGAGGAGGACAAAGCCTTTGTTCTCGTGAAAGTGTTTGAGGTCATAATCCAGTAATAAATGTTGGGAAGCACTGAATATACTCCATTGAAAATGAAATTGCTGTTGCTAAGAAAATGTGTCCCCAGATACAAGAAGCATTTTATGGTCAAACAATTATGATATAATTCTTGTTTTCGCTACTTTTCAAATCAGCTTCGACAGTGAAGCCATTATATTAATGCATGTCGACTTGTAAAGGTAAAAGAGAACATAACCAAAATTGAGACACCTGAAGTGATCGTTCACTGTTTAAATCAAATCTGATAGCTTGATTGGACGATTGGGAACGAGTAGTCGCAATATCAGGCCATACACATGTCAGGGCAACGTTACATCATTTACGCAATGTGCACCATGGACAAGAAAAGGTACTCTGACGACATAAAAATACCCAAAGTCTTCATTTGATAAAATAACCTTCACTGGTCTGAATCAAACCGCCACCCGTTCGCTCATCAAATTGTCTATAAATATTCAAATTGCATTCGTAGAAATATTTTAAATACTCGCAGAAGAACGACATTAATCTAGAATAAAGATGAGAAAGCGAAACTGAGCTTTAATCTGTGATCGTTGCTGGGCACTCCTACATTTACTGCCAAGGCATTTCCGTCTCTGGACATTTCCTCTCGAGGCTTTCTGACGAAGAAGCATGCATGAAATGCTATACACCCACTCTTTTTCGCACCTTATTCGGAGCACCAAGAAAATGCATTTCACGTGTACATCCTTTGATATTTCTTACTTTTCGATTTGCACACACACACACACACACACCACACACACACATATATATATATATATATATGCATATATATATATACATATATATATACATATATATATACACACACGCATATATATGTATGTATATATATATATATATATATGTACATATATATATACATATATATAAACACATATATATATACACACACACATATATATATGTATGTATATGTATATATATATAATATATATATATATGTACACGTATTTATATGTGTGTGTCTATGAGTTTGTGTATGTGCATATAAATTTGGAGCCAACGTTCTTGGCTTCATAAGATTATATGAGCGTAACATACACGGCAGTTTGTAAGGAATCAATTTCGAACAAAGACAAGCGCGCGCACTCACACACACACACACACACACACACTCAGATTGCAGCTGACATCCATTTTAATATAATAAAAATTGAAGTATATATTCAGTATTAAATTCCCAAATCGTATGTCCTCATTCCAACTCTCCCAGTATTGTACTATAAGTTAGATAAATTAATTGCATAACCTTCACCCGCCACTTTATATTCATGACTTATTTTGCGTATATGGAGTCTTGTGTCTATATTGATTTCAATATGGCTACTGCTGTTTTGATTAATGTTTCAACTTTGACTAAAAGCCTGTAGGTATCTCAAATATTTATACAATCTTTTATATGGATTTAAATTTCATCTTCAGTTACGAGTATTTGTATAGCAAAGAATTCCAGTACCATTGCCAGGTACTGCACCAATAAGATTAATATTGAATGGAGTTTATTCCGTTTCAAGGGTTGGTTCCGTTTCAACGTGGCGCCAACAGAGAATATATTCATATATTCTTGCACAGTTCTCCGAGCAACGTGGATGGATCTTTAGTGGATGGACCTTAAACCAATGCTTTTGTCATTGGAACTAAAGGCAAATTATGTTGTACAATTGAAGTCCATAAGTATACAACACAAAATTTTAAAATTTAATTCGAAGTTTAATCATGTGAAAATCTCAAACAGAACTGCAGCTGTTTATATATATATTTTTTTCAGTCGTTGGACTGCGGCCATGCTGGGGCAACGTCTCGAAGAATTTTTAGTTGAACTTATTGACCCCTATAATTATTTCCTTTTTACACCTGTTTTATTTTTAAACGGTTTCTTTTGCTTAACCGCTACGTTACGGAGACATAAAGACACCAGCGCCGCTGGTCCAGCGGTAAGGGCGAAGAAACACGGGCATAAAGACACAGACACACACACACACACACACACACATATACATACACACACACACACACACACACACACACACACATATATATATATATATATATATATACAATAATATGTTACATTACTCGATAGTCAAGATAAAACTTTTGTTATCTTACCGTTTTACCAATATATATATATCCAAATAAGCAAGAAGAATTACACTACCGTGGATATCCTTGTTGCGTATTTTGATTATAATCACCCCCATTTGATTTATAAGGATAAATACCATACCAAATTCTGGTGCCTTTAACTTTAGTATCATATTCATCTGAATCTAAATTTTGCTGAACTTATATATATATAATATATTTGTGGTGGGCTTATTTCTGTTTCCGTCTACTAAATCCACTCAGAATACTTCGGTTGACCCGACACCATAGTAGAAGGAGCCTTCTTAAGGCGCCATGCAGTGGGATTGATTCTGGAACCATATGGTTGGGAAGCGAACTTCTTACCACGCAGCCATACCAGCATATTATATGCCCTGCATCATCATAAATTCTGCAGTTAGATCTACAGTACAGTTTATAGACGAGTCCTATTTTACATTAATGCTGACAAACAGTCGGAGTAAAACATTTCAAATGACTGAAACAATACAATACTGTTACGTGAGGTTTAGATACGACTAGCAGCATAGCCCGGCGTTGCCCGGGTATGTAAGAGCCCCTAGTAGGCAACGACTAATCCTAATCTAGTCCTTTCCCTCTAGGGAACGAAGGCGCATGTGTAGGTTGCAATGTCTTCTCTTCACTCGAATACGATGTTCCTAGCTGTCCCTTTGGGCGATAAAAAGGTCGAGTTGTGTCCCCTAGACAGAAAATGTGTTGCATATAAAAAGCTTAGATTCTCGGCCCCATGTCGAATTTATCGAATTTTTTTCAGAACTGGTGGAACTTTTCAAACTTTTCGCTGCGTTAGTTTTGAATTATGACATTGGGCTATGTGTGTGTCAAGTTTCATCAGAATCGGTTGAAAGCCGTGGTCAGGGTGAGGGTACAACCTGACAGGCACACAGACACGCAGACAGACAAACTGCCGTTTATATAGAGAGAGATTAACTACATTTAAAAAAAAAATCAATTATTTTGTCCTTTGTCTGTTTTAGTTCCTCTCTTCCTAGAACTACGAATAATTGTGAACTGAACTCATATATATATATCAGAAATCTAGTTTAATTGAATTTAGTTGCGAATCTTCAGAATGCTTTTAAAATATCATACGCACAGTTGGTTTATTAATTCCCCACTCATGTTACTAACAAAGCTTTGATATTTTGTTCCGACATTGTAGTTTTGTCAATGAAAATATATTCTTTTTACCAACCCTGTTCAAACGGGATACGTACTACGAATTAAATTTGGCAAAAACCAAATATTTGTATTTGATTCTAAATCCATTACGGAAAAGCGGTTTAAACTAAAAATCACCGACCTCTATTGGTACCACGGATTGGTTTCATCCAACACAATTTTTGCACGGACCGGGAAATTATGAGCATAACAAAACACGATGCAATGCATAATACATAACTTAATTATTACATACTAGCAGTATCGCCCGGCGTTGCTCGGGTTTGTAAGGGAAATAACTATATAAGCATTTTTAGAGATGTTTAGTATAATAGCCATCTCAATATGGCTAACCACAAGGGGGGGGGGTTACTGTAGCTTTTTACGTTCTGAGATTTAATAATAAACTTTTAGAGAGTTACTTCCCTTATATATGCCAAAAATGCATTAAAAATGGGAAAAATTTATGGTAATTTTTTTTAAATCGTAGACTCATTGTAGACGCGCGCTAATACCCAGAAGGGCTCGATATGAATCACGACTATAATATACCCGGTTTTGGTTAAACTGCACCGCAAAATGTGGGAGTAGTTAGGAATCTAAATCATAGGAGACAGACAGCACACAACCTCACTTTTATATATAAAGATGTAGTATGTATGTAATGCAAAAACACCCGGCAGACTGCAATAGTCAATAAATTAAGAATGAAAATTAATACGAGCATATTATTAATGTAATACATATAAAATGCAAAACTACGTTTGCACATTGCCGTAGACAATGAAAGAAAAAAACATTTTTTAACAAAATATATTCTTTCTATGCATCCCTGTGGTTTGGGACTGCTTGTATGGAAAATATATTGTCTTAAGGAGGGGATTGAATTGAATCAACTAATGCTGCTCTTTCGAGGGGATGGCCTTACTGTTGTACCCTAAAAATGCCGGATTATTATAACGCTCACTTCGGTATACAGTATACTTAGTAAGAATAGTAGAGACACGACTATTTCTGACCTCCTACTACGTACTCTGGCACTTCAGGTACTTCTCTTTACTTATAGTGACTAGGTTATTCCATTCGTCGTGTTGTAGGAGTGTACCATTATTACTAATTCTCTACAACACATTTTAATGTTAAATATGAGTGTCCATGGTGATGGCCACGGAAGTAACATAGTTGCTGTGACGTATTACTGCTCAGAAAGTCGATAAACAAGACTAGCTTGTCATGTGACCTTTAAGTAACACCAGTCTCTGTTAGTTCACACCAATTCGTCATAAAAGTAGAGGGACATATTGGACATTGTAGTCCTAGTTCACAACTAGACGATAATATCGATGGTTGCGGTTGGAATGGTTCGATAGAGGCTGACCTCACAACAACAACGATGCATAACCAACTCTGACCTTGTATCAACAACAACAATAGCAACAACAATAACGACAACGACAACAACAACAACAATAAGAGCAATCAATGTATCCTCTTCTATTTTTTTCAGTCATTTGACTGCGGCCATGCTGAAGCACCGACTTCAGTCGAGCAAATCGACCCCCAGAACTTATTCTTTGTAGGCCCAGTACTTATTCTATCGGTCTCTTTTGCCGAACCGCTAGGTGACGGGGACATAAACACTCCAGCATCGGTTGTCAAGCGATGTGTTGGGGGGACAAATACAAACACAGAAACAACACACACACACACGCACACACACACACACACACACACATACACACACACATATATATATATATATACACGACGGGCTTCTTTCAGTTTCCGTCTACCAAATCCACTCACAAGGCTTTGGTCGGCCCTTGGCTATATAATAGAAGACACTTGCCCAAGTTGCCACGCAGTGGGACTGAACCCGGAACCATGTGGTTCGTAAGCAAGCTGCTTACCACACAGCCACTCCTACGCCTGCTTAAATAACAGTTAAATCTCCTTCACGTCGCATCCAACCGACGATGAAGAGGAAGGACATATTCTAAATAGAGTGGATGATAAAACAGACAGGCTTGTTCCGGATGTAATGCTTCTGATTAACGTCTACACCATTAGTTCCAGTCTAGAGACCCCCAGAACAACAACAACAAGAATAACAACAACAAACCCCATCGGTTTTCAGCTGATTGTCCGAAACCGTGTTGCTTGCTTTTCTTTTATTTTATTGTAAATTTAGTGTTAATGTTAAATATTGGTTGTCGTGGTAACGGAAGACTTAGAAAGGAAAAGTGTTGTAGCAGCGGCAGAAAAAAAAGCAGCGATCGCAAAACTACTACTACTACTACTACTACTACTACTACTACTACTACTACTACTACTACTACTACTGCTACTACTAGTACTGCTGCTGCTACCACTGCTACTGCTGCTTCTGCTGCTGTTGCCGCAGCTACTACTACTACTACTACTACTACTACTAGTACTACTGCCGCTGCTGCTACTACTACTACTACTACGACTACTACTACTACAGCTGCTGCTGCTGCTGCTACTACTACTAATACTACTACTACTACTACTACTACTACTACTACTACTACTACTACTACTACTACTACTACTACGACTACGACTACTACTACTACTAGCAGCAACAGAAGTAACAGTAATAGTATATTCTAAAGTACAATTTGTGCAAATTATGAGAAAAATCCACAGGCCACCGAATGAACGCAAGTAAATTACTGGTAATTATTTTGTCATCTTCAGGTTAAGCTCATGCTATTCAGACTGAAGTGATTTGAGTAAAAGATGATTTGTTTTTGAAACGAAGTTGCATTACTAACCGATCGATTGAGGAAGAAGTTGTTATCTAGTTTCTGGTGAAATTTTTGATCGTATAACATCCTTAATTTACTAGTGCAGTTCTTCCTTTGAAAAGTGAAGGATCTTTGGAGATCTCTTACTTCTAATACATTAGTATGATATATTTAAGAGATGCCAACCGGATTAAAAATAGAATCTAATTCCGTCGTTTATTGTCGTCTCAATCTCATATATATAACAGCCTTATAAATCTCGTTTATTCTCGTTTATAGCAGCCCTTTTTAGAGTAAAAGTAATTATATTTCTTGAAGGTTAATTGATCTCCCCTTTAGTGTCAATATCAAATGTGAAATATTTTTATGTGAGAGAATACTTGTATATATTCCTGCAACTAGCAAACTCTTACAAGAATTTAAAATCGATTGATTTACTTCCTCAACCATTTTTTTATTGGCTCTTACCCAGAGAAGACTTTGGCATTTATATTTACTAAATAAATTCCGACAGTATTGTGAAAATGTGTTTATTTTAAGTGAAAGACATTTAACATTTCTTCAAGACGAATTTTACAGATAAAGCAAAGACAGAAAGGAAGCATGGAAGAATCACCAAACCATATTCGATTGAGTGATGAAAATAATTCCTTGCACTATTTTGATATTTGCTGAAGTTAGCTTCTTTTTATATATGTGAAGTTGATGTGAAATACAGAAAGTAATATATATGTCACACCCCACTGATCTGCCAATTCAGACATTGTCCTCGATATAAAACAAATGTTTCGATGTTTCTATGAAGCCCACCATTGCTCATATGCGCAAGAAATTTCATTCTTGACAGGTCACCCCATTTTAATTGTTGATGAGGCTTCAATGATTCTCTTTCGAACATTTCCCATCACATCTCTGTATCTTTTCACGAATGATCTCTTATTCCCCACTCAACATTTTCCGAGACGGATTCTAGAAAGGCGACATAAGATACTGCCTGGGGGAAATAAGAAAGCTATTTTTTGAAAGCTAGCTGATCTAAATGTCGGTTTTCCTTTGACGAATATATTTTCTTGCTAAAGGAGTATTTTAAAAAAATCGATAAGTAGCAGGCAATAGGGAGGTGTTTAAAGCGTGAAGTGACAGTGATTAGGGGGTTTGATGTTATTGCTGGTTGGAGATTCAAGGTTTCCTATTGGAAACCATCTAATTTTTTTTTAAGAATTTATAATTACGTTGAGGTAGTTATTATCCAGTAGCAGGTAACATTATGGGAATTAATATCGGTAATTCGGTGTTGATTTCTGCTGAAAACGGTTTGCATCGTTCATTTCAGTAACGTTTTGGTGAAATATTCCTTTATATGTATTGTCTTGTACATTTAGAAAACATTCTTCAACTTATTAGGTAGTCTTGCCGTAGTCGACAAGTTCAGCTCTCATCAGATACACTTATGATGAAAAATTTACAATCTATGAACATTCTGCTCGGTATTTTCCCCCAGCCAACTGGTGCGGGACCTGCCACAAGGTGTCTTCCACCTTGCAGCTGCTGAATTGAATGAGAATAAAGCTCTAGTTAGACGAATAAAACCAGTGACGCTTCAAAATGTTATTCAAAATGTTTAGCGGTCAGACAATTATGATACACTGTAACGTGTACCTTAGCGATAGGTGTGTTATAGCAACATTTACAGAAACCTTTTCTACCTACAATCACACTACAAACATGTATATTATATATATATATATATATTATATATATATATATATATATATAATATTTTAATCTTCGGATTCTTTTTATGTGCTAGACCACTGGTTTTAATTGACTAATATCAATTTCTACCCTTATTTTTAAATATGAAATATATGTTCTCAAACCGATAAATTGACTGCTGCTAATTATTGGCTGCAGGATAGTTTTTCGATTATCAGCACGCCAAAAGTAGAGTCATTCGAAAGATACATCCGAACGTAATAGGTTGTACTTTTTGCATGCGGGACTCCGGTACCGTTTTTCATCTAGTACAGCATATTATGCTCATAACAAACTACGCTGATGAAGCTACAGATATCCTTGTGATATTAATAGCTGAAACTGCAGTACGTAGGTAATTATTCCACTTAGTATTTTTCTTTTGTCTCATCCATTGCTTTAGGTCGTGCTGAATTTTATTTTTATTTGAGAACATAATCCTTGTGGAGAATGGCGATTTGACGTCTATATCTAGCATGTTGACTGTCCACCTTTTCGTGTTCAGTCCTTAATTGGTATATAAAATATTTTAATCTTCGGATTCTTTTTAATGTGCTAGACCACTGGTTTTAATTGACTAATATCAATTTCTACCCTTAATTTAAATATATATATATATATAATATATATAATATATATAATACATACACGCATATATCATATTCCATACATACATAAATATATATCTATATATCTATATAAATATGCGTGTGCGTGTGTGTATGTGTGTGTCTCTATATCTATCTATCTACCTACCTATAAATAAATATATATATGTATATATATAGATGTACACACACACATACATACATACATACATATATATATATATATATATATATATACAGAGAAAGAGAAAGAGAGAGAGAGAGAGAGAGAGAGAGAGATGTGAAGCCCCAACACAGTAAAACTTGGAAGTTTTTGTCAAACTTTGGGAAAATTAACTTTGTATTCGTCTTAAATGCATTCCGTTGTCTTCCGTTCCAGATATCGATTTGCAATTTTGATGTATGGTCGTATACAAAAGACATATTATATCTGAGTGCATGAATACTACACATATTCTGCTTAATATAAAAAAAAGTGGTGGAGTGTCTGCTATATATTCATTTCGTAATGGTCAAGTGACTACAGAAGGTTCATGATTTATGAAAGATTTTAGTAGTTTATTGGAAGATCGAAAAAGAACGCGTTTGTTTTTGCCATAAAACTTTTATTCTGTTTGGAAGGAATCCATTCAGCGCTGCTGACACTAGAGGTAGAAATAGTTATATATCGGGGAAATATATATGGAAAAAAAATGTTATGAACACGTATTATATATTGCCAAAATTTTAGAATAGAATATTTTCTCACTAAATTTTTCAGTAGGTTTTAATGTATCGACGCATTATATACACACACACACACACACACACACACACACACACACACACATATATATATTATATATATATATATATATATATACGTATGTATATATATAAATATATATATATATATATACATATATATACATATATGTATATATGCATATATATATATGTATATATACATATACACATACACGTATGTATGTATATATGTATATGTGTGTATGCGTTGTGTATATATACTCATATTTCATATATTACTTTAAATGTACGTAAGTGTAATTTATTTTCTATAGTTCAAAAGATGTATTTGTATTTGACGATGGAAACACTTCTGATCTCTCTCTCTCTCTCTCTCTCTCTCTCTCTCATCACTCTCTTTCTCTTTAATCTACAAGCTGTGATCTACTTCGTCACCTGAACTGTTAAATATATGAGCCGAAGGCATCTCAGGTCACATTGTACTCACTGAAATAATAATAAAAAATAATTGGAACAATTTAGGTTTAGCAATTCATTGTCATGATTTAAAATGGCAGAAAAGTTCTGGACGAACAGTGATCGCAGCGTTACGCTGCTGAACCGAGACGTAAACGTTAATTGCTTTGACCTCAATATAAATCTAAGTAGTTTCGTTTCTCATGGATTAAGTATTTTATCTTCAAATATAACGTAATACCAGTAGCAGATTGCTGCCAATCAACCACTTGAGCTTTTCAATATAGAGTTAAAAAGAAACGTTAATTAAGCTATTTGTCAAATGTACGAATCATAAAGCAATTATCTCTCATATTCCTGTGATTGTTTTTAAGGTAAGAACTAAGGGAAGAACGGCATTCTCACGTCATTTCTTTTCTTGTAATATATCAAGAAAATAGAGTTTTATCTCACGTTACGTAAAATATAGGATTGTAGTGATAAGATATCTGTATGAATTAGTGAGTGATCATGAAGCCGCACTAAAACTATGTTATAATCCTTTGACGCTTTGAAGCTATGTACCATATACTGTAGGAATTTTACCAAACACAGAATATAAATTTACCAAACAAAGAATATAATTCTATAAAATATAAAAGTGTCTTGATAAATTTCTCCATTGTACAAAACATTATATAAATATAAATAAAATAAATAAAAAGATGGAAGTCTGCTGAACATCTTATTAAAATTTAATTGAAATAGATTGGAAAACGAGATGTGTCTGTACGTCATACCTGATAATCTGTAATTATCTGTATTAAGATATCTTCTCAAGAGCGAAGCAAGTAACGAGTTATTAATGCGTTTTCAAAGCTCTGAAGCATGTCATCGTTTCGACACCAGCGTGCAGCAATAAACTACGTACCTACTGCTACAGACAATACTACAGAGAACGATTTCAACAGACAATGCATTGCTTGATTGAATGAGGTTGTTGGAGGTGCGTATGTATCTTAAAGCACGTCTGTTTGGCTACAATGTATGTCAGAGCATAACTGTTTGTATATGTGTTCCGTGTGTTTATATGTGTGTATGTTGTTCTGTTATTGTGAAACTTGCACACATACAATCTATCTATCTATCTATCTATCTATCTATCTATCTATCTATCTATCTATCTATCTATCTATCTATCTATATATCTATCTATCTATCTATCTATCTATCTATCTATCTATCTATCTATCTATCTATCTATCTATCTATCTATCTATATATGTGTGTGTGTGTGTGTGTGTGTGTGTGTGTGAGTGCGTGCGTGCATGTATTTTATATCCACTGGCCGGAAACCTTTCGTCACACACCTGTGACCTCTCCGGCGACACTTAACGTTTCCATGTGTATGTATGTATACATATATATATATATATATATATATATATATATATGTATGTGTGTGTGTGTGTGTATGTTTATATATATATATATCTTTCTATTTATTTATGTATCTATCTACATATCTATCTATATACATACACGCACACACACACATACACCCAGCTCTAACTTGCTGAGTTTATATTCATATATCATTATAAAAGGCTGTTCTTTATAACTACTCTTTAGTTAAATATTTTTCAGCAACATCCATTTGCTGGGGCTTCACTGGGTGGAATACGATTAAGTCCATCGATAAAATAGTTTCATTAAGAATCCTCACACTTTCCGTTGCGTCGTTGCTTTTATTGAACTCATAAAGCAAAATATGCCGAATATGCTTCTTTGTCACTTCCATTATAGCTTTGAAAAATAGCACTAAGAATACTGACGAGGTAAAATTACTACTTTCTTTTATAGCAAGTTGATGCAGATAGTTTATCCCATACCCCTCCGACTTCTAGTTCATGCGACTGAAACAAGCGCATTATTTATGGGATGACCCAATATCTATCAATAAATAAATAGATAAACTGATAGCTATATGCCAATCAACAATAAACCGTAACGTCAATTATAAAGCACACACACACACATACATACACAACTATACGCATATATATGATTTCACATACATATGTACATACTAGCTGTTAGACCCAGCGTCGCTCGTATTTTCCGTGTTGAAGCCCACATCTGACCTTCTATTGAATTAGCATTTTTTAGAGAGTATTCTATCGATCTCGTAATTTTGCGTGAAAAATGAAAAAGGTGCAGGAAAAATAACATCTTTATGGGTATTTCTATTCAAACGCCCGATTGAGTTCACAAAAATCGATGCCAACTCAGCATTATCGAGTTTTCAGAAAATTCCGGGTTTATTTGAACTTCTCGGCATTGGTTGGACAGTGTGGAAGGAGTTAGGGTAACCCCAAACCACAGACAGACAGACACAATTACACATCTATTTATATAGATGTATGCACATATCTGTATATATGCCTGCACCCTCATATATGTATATATAAATGCATATCTATATGTAAGTGTGTTAGAAATGTTCCACTTTCACATTTCTGTAAACTATGGTTGGAAGATTTTCAAAGATAAATTTAAACATAGATTCGTCTCATTATCAATTCAGTCGCTCATTACACCATTGCATTATTTCCACCACTGAACTCAATCCAGACGCTCACTCAACCATTCATTATCCCCGTCCAGCCATTCATTAATCCCGTTCAACCATTCATTAAAGTGTTAGCTAAGTATATCCTAATATAATTTAATGGTTAGTCAAGTACATTTTGAAACAAGCAGTGCTAGTGTTAATCATATCAGTATAAGACCTTCTAAACTTTCCCATTTGTTAATAGAATATTTGAAAATATAATTTATTTACGCATATTTACATCCACTTGTATAAATATTAATGCGAATGAATCAGCCCTTCTTTCCTTCCTTGTTTCATTTCCGAACATAATGTAACATATATCTATTTTTACAATTTCAGAAATGCTCGTCGCCAAATAAAATTTATTCATCAGTAAAATCAATGTTTATTAATATACATGACACATTAAGGTAAGTGAACATTGCCATCCATATCTTAATATATTATTATTTTATTTCATTTTATTTTTGTAGTGTGCTAAACTGTAAACACGAACTTAAAATACTAATTACAAATGTTCGTAGACATAAACGGCGCAGGAGTGGCTGTGTGGTAGGTAGCTTGCTAAACAACCACATGGTTCCGGGTTCAGTCCCACTGCGTGGCATCTTGGGCAAGTGTCTTCTGCTATAGCCCCGGGCCGACCAATGCCTTGTGAGTGGATTTGGTAGACGGAAACTGAAAGAAGCCTATCGTATATATGTATATATATATATACTGTATATATATATGTATGTGTGTGTGTTTGTGTTTGTCCCCCTAGCATTGCTTGACAACCGATGCTGGTGTGTTTACGTCCCCGTCACTTAGCGGTTCGGCAAAAGAGACCGATATAATAAGTACTGGGGTTACAAAGAATAAGTCCCGGGGTCGATTTGCTCGACTAAAGGCGGTGCTCCAGCATGGCCGCAGTCAAATGACTGAAACAAGAATAAAAAGGGTACAAAAGAGTAAAAGAGGGTGGTGGAGTCTATTTTATAAGAAGGGTTGAATCAATTTACTGTGCAGGACAATTTAATCAAATTACACACACGCACACACACACATACTGACACACACATCCATGTGTTTGTGCGTTCGTGTGTATGATAATTATTATGTTTGAAGGTATTGTATCAGCGCAAATTGTATTGTTCCGCTGTTTGTTCCGAATGTTCGTGCAAATGGTGTGCACTTGAAACAACTTAGAATCGAAACCAGGTTACTGTTAAGACACATATTGAGTCAATGCCTTTGGATCCAGACCTCACTTATTGAAATAGCTGAAATAACAGAATTCAAGACAGATATATATTTCTTTACTGTCCACTAGAGGCTAAACATAGAGGGGACAAACGGATTAAATCGATTACATCGACCCCAGTGCGAAACTGGTACTTTATTTATCGACCCCGAAATAATAAAAGGCAAAGTCGACCTCGGCGGAATTTGAACTCAGAACGTAACGACAGACGAAATACCGCTAAGCATTCCGCCCGGCGTGCTAACGTTTCTGCCAGCCCGCCGCCTGATTCAAGACAGATATAATTAATGTAAATATAGGATTATTTCACTTGACGTTTCTATCAAGAATTACTGCGTAATGTTCCTTATTTAGGTTTCCTTAATTATGCATACTAGCGGCCATTTAACTATCAGTTGTCCACGAAGATGCCGTCTTTTGTTTTCCTTCCTTCTCAGTCTCTTTAAATGTAGTACTCTTCTCATTTTGTTTGCTAACCGGTGTCAATTCCAAAGTCACTAGTCTAAATAGTTTAGATTTAAGAAGAATATAGAATCAGAATTAATAATGGTAAACATTGATGAGATTCCAGCACAGAAATTTAGTTATTTTGGAGCAATATGGAATTCACCGTTAAATACTAATACTCACGAGCCCTCTCTTGCCCTGGGTGATAGAACTTGTCATGGGCTCAAGTTATGGGTCAGATGGCAGCAAATTGCCTTGAAGCAAGGAGTTTAAATTTAGAGTAGCCCACAGACAAGTGTCACATAGTCCCACCTGTGTGTTGGTGCGCCTAAATATCAACCCTGTATAAGGTTTACACAGGTCTTTTTCTCAAAAGCAGGCTTGGAAGGACAGGAGACGATCAGATTATATCTATTTCTTTACTGCCAACAAGGAGCTAAACATAAAGGGGTCAAACAAGGACCGACAAACGGATTAAGTCGATTACAACGACTCCAATGCGTAACTGGTACTTAATTTATCGACCCCGAAAGGATGAAAGGCATAGTGAACCTCGGCGGAATTTGAACTCAGAACGTAACGGCAGACGAAATATGGCTGCGCATTTCGCCCGGCGTGTAAACGTTTCTGCCAGCTCGCCGCCTTAATTATTATACCGCAAAAGCAGAAGACAAAGGGAAGACATTGTAGTATGTTCCCGAAGATAAATAATGTGGTCTCTGACTTGGATATGGAGGTCTATTTTGCTGTGATGTGGAGGCATGGCACATGAAGGTGGGGTAGAGAAGGAGAGTATTTTAGTGTGTTTGTGCATTTGTGTGTGTGTGTGTGCCTGTTTTCATAAATATATGTATATCTGTCTCTGTCTGTCTCCCTATATACAGAGTGAGAGAGAGGTAAATATATATGTAGAGAGATGTCACTTTATACAAAATGTTTATTTCTGTTCTCATTCCTGATTTCATATGTTTCACGAGTAAATATAATTTTGTCTCGAGCTACAATTGAATAAGGACGGGTAACATGCTAGATTAGATCAACTTCACAACATCACTTCATCTGGGTTAAGCTAGGCTTGTAGTTTCTGAATGAAAAGTGTATATATCAGTCAATTGAGAATATTTTACAATCGTTCTTCGTATTAGTAAAATAACAATTAGAACATGAATAAGCTACATAATCACTCGCGAAAAACAAAATGTAAAATTGTAGATTTGCACCTATGAACGGCCATGATAAAATCGGGGATTATGGGAAAATATTTTCAAAGATGTGTCGATCATGTATCTATTGATTGTAGGCTTACCTTATCAATGACGATTCGTGTCTTATCAAGTGAAAAATATAGAAGCAAACAGATAAAAAAATATAGTAACAAACAAATACATAAAGTTAGAAGATACACGCTCAAGAATAAATACTGACAATAAACGAACGTAAAATATAAGATTTAAGAAGGAGGGAAAACAAGAAGCACAAAATAAAGAGTAAATATAACAAAACAAAAATAAGAAAATATCAATAAATAAAACGGAAAGTTCTCAATCCAAGTTTTCTGAGAAAACACAAATATACGCTTATCATTTTACATATAGACATATATGGACTCTGTCTCTCTCTCACAATACATACATACATACATACATACATGCACATATATATATATATACAGAGAGAGAGAGAGAAGAGAGAGAGAGAGAGAGAGAGAGAGAGAGAGAGATATGGCGTTCATGATCACATACCGATACACATATGGCCTTTAATCTTCTTGAAGATAAGGTGACTGTTTTGAACTTTTAGCCTCTCTGACACATTTTATCTGTCGATAAATGTTTTCTAATTCTTTTTTAAAGAAAAAGAGAGTAACTTGTACATACGCGCACGCATCCGCTTAAAAACCTATTTATCACAGTTTTAAAACTTGAATATGAGTCACTCGCACACGCGCGCAAACACACATATGTATACATGCATGTATGTATATATGAGCGTATGTATATATATGTATATACTCTTTTACTCTTTTACTCTTTTACTTGTTTCAGTCATTTGACTGCGGCCATGCTGGAGCACCGCCTTTAATCGAGCAACTCGACCCCGGGACTTATTCTTTTGTAAGCCCAGTACTTATTCTATCGGTCTCTTTTGCCGAACCGCTATGTAACGGGGACATAAACACACCAGCATCGGTTGTCAAGCAATGCTAGGGGGACACAAACAAATACACACACGCGCATATATATATATATATATATACATATATACGACGGGCTTCTTTCAGTTTCCGTCTACCAAATCCACTCACAAGGCTTTGGTCGGCCCGAGGCTATAGTAGAAGACACTTGCCCAAGGTGCCACGCAGTGGGACTGAACCCGGAACCATGTGATTGGTAAACAAGCTACTACCACACAGGCACTCCTGTATATGTATATCTATATATATTTGTTTGTATAATATATATAATATATATTATATATATTATATATATATATAATATATAATATATACCTATATAAATACATACATACATACATATCAATACATCTAAATATATATATATATATATATATTAATATATATACCCAACGTATTATTTTTCCATTTCTGTGCATGCATGTGTGATTGTGCACGCTCGCTTAGACATACCATCTTAGCGGAAATGATTATAAATGTGCCTTCTTCCTCATGGTTTATTTACACGAGAGATCTTCGATCCAAAACATAAGAAAGCCAAAAAATAGAACAAACAAGCAAATCAAAGAACAATATCGATATCAGTTAACCTGGTTACCATATATATGTCGACATCAGGAACCACTTCTCTCTTGCAATGGAGACAGTAATGGCGGCCCCCATTTGCAATATCTGTGTTAGCATCGGATTTATTGGAAAGAATATGTCTGGCCGTACGAGGTTCTCATCACGACAACTCATTCGTGTATTAGAATAGGACTGAATTAGATTGCCCATGTTCAGTCCACTACAGGACAAGGAGGCTTAGCGGTATTTCGTCCGTCCATTTGTTCTGAGTTTAAATTCCACAGAAGCCGACTTTGCTTTCCATTCTTTCGGGGTCGATCAAATACGTACAAGTTGAGCACTGGGGCTGATGTACTCTACTTAACTACATTCCTCTGCCAGGCCATTGTCAAGCCAGCGTGGAGGCCATTTACAAGCCAGAAGAGGACCATAAAAAGATACAGCGATAAATACGTTTATAATCGGACATGCGATGTGTATGTGCATGTGAGTTTCTTTTTCTTGAAACACAAATTTAAAAAAAAATCCTGTCTTTCTCCTATGCCTGCTGCTGTCAAGTGACCAACGCCCAGTCCCCCTTTTTCTTTTTTTCTCAGAGCTGAGAATTCGCAAATTCTCTATCTCTCCGTCCTCCATCCTTCAAGACATTTTCTAACCATTACCCATTATTCTCGTCTGCTTGACCCTCAAGGCCGTCTTTTGTTCGACTGGTCTAAATCACACTCTGTGTGTCAGTCGATAGCGGGAGAACAAATATAGACACACACACACACACACACACTCACACCACACACACAAACACACACAGATTAGATATATATATATATATACACGACGAACTAGTTTCCGCCCAACAAATCCATTATATATATATGTAAATGTAAAAAAATACAAACTGGGACAAGAACGTGGAACATTTAGAAGACGATACAAAAAACACGGACGGGACATTCGAAGCCTTCAATCTTCAGTCAAGAACCGGATCATCTTCGCAAATTCGGCTATATATATATATATATATATATATATTTATAATTATTTATATATATATGCATATATATACACATGTGTGTGTGTGTTTGTGTGTATGCATGTGCATACATGCGAACAGAAACGAAACATAGACTGAAGATTTTCATGTATATTTAAGTAAAAAAATAAATTGATATTTACATTCATAGATCAAACGTACACAGAATACAACCGACATATACATATCAGTACGTGTGTTTGTGCGCATGCGTCGGAAATTCGGGTTAATTGTGGTAATGTATCTTGACACACATCGCTTGAAAGATAGTGAGAATTCCATAGCTGACCTCCAAGAAGTTCTGCAAAAAAAGGCTTCTGTACATCTTCCTTTATTTAGATTTTGTATCTGCTACTTAAAAACAACCGTAGATAACGTGGGAGGCTGCAGGTGGCGATGTATTACCAAATATAGCAACCACCGACACTCAATCCAAGTTTTTCACATCCTCTCCGTTTTTAATCTATCTAGGAGTAAAGATGTGTATGTATGTATGTATGTATGTATGTATGTATCTATCTATCTAAATACATACATACATATATATATATATATATATATATATATATATATATATATATAACAATTGAGGGTAAATTAATTAGAGTTCAGTATGTGGCAAAGTAATTTATTTTACTAAGCCCTTTTATATAATGTAATATATATATATATATATATATATAATATATATATATATATATATATGTATAATATTATATTATATATATATATTATTAAATTATTAATTATATATCTTATATATGTATATACACACAACCATACATATATATATATATATTATATATATATATATATATATATATTATAATATAATATATAAGACGGTCGTATTTTATCTAAGTGTCATTCCGTTTCTCCATTTGAAAAATAGCTCTGATGTGAAAAGAGTCCTTATATGGTTTTGTCGATAATTTCAGTAAATCGTTATTATATTTTGTATTTACAACAATAGATATGCATCGTCTGCAATTGACATTTCCTTACCGAACACAATACCATCAAACACACACACACACACACACGCACACACACACACGGATACACGAACTCTTATTCTTTCCATTTTTCTATTCCTTCCTTACAAACATCGTTTACTTTGCAGAAAATACCATTTCGTGTGTTTTTGTTTCTTTTTTTTATGTAAGCCTGAAAATTTATTTAGGAAATGGTTTTACTATTTTTTGACTGAGCATATCGTCAAATCTTTCAGATAACGGACGTGGGTATTTATCTCCATAGCATCACGAATTCTTTTAGTCATTTACTAACTTTATTCACTGAACTGGAGAAACGCTACTTCTTTCGGAATAGTCGATATCTATTGTTAAGGAATTTCATCTACCCTACTGCTTTTACAGACAACGAGAAATATATATATATATCTTTCACTATATATACACATGGCCTGCTCGCTTAGCCAGCGGGGTGGCGTCATTCGAAGGCTAAAACAATGCGAACGCATTGTGACCAGCGATATGTAACAACATCTGATGGTCTGGTCGGTCACGTGATGACGTGATATATACACATATATTTATACATACATACATACATACATAAATGCAGCATACATACATACATGCATACATACATACATACATACATACATACATGCATACATACATACATACAAGCATACATGCATACATGCATTCATACATACATACATACATCCGTACATACATACATGCATACATGCATTCATACATACATACATACATGCATACATACATGCCTACATGCATACA
>NC_043018.1:17859906-17862406 GCF_006345805.1 Octopus sinensis | reverse complement strand
GTTAAAGAATATATTTAAGTTGTTATGTTGGAAGAATGTTATAAACTTTTTTTCATACAGTGACATAGTTTTTGAAGAAATTACCCGTTTCATGTTAGTTTTCAAATTTCTCAAGTGTCTTTACCTACATCGTGTTATGTCTTCGTTATGAAGTGCCCTTCATAACGAAGACATAACATGATGTAGGTAAAGACACTTAAGAAATTTGAAAAGTTAACATGAAACGGGTAATTTCTTCAAAAACTATGTCACTGTATGAAAATTTTTTATAACATTCTTCCAACATAACAACTTAAATATATTCTTTAACTTTATAAAACAAGCCTTCTGTAGTTTTTTCACTTTTTACTATTTTCTATATATCCAACCACGTGCTTTCACACACCAACTTTCTCACCTATATATATATATATATATATATATATATATATATATATATAATAATATTATTTGAGGAATATTAATCCAAAATTACAGGAGAAAAATTCAATGTAGAAATACAAAATCTTTCACACAATATCAATTTTTTGCAATTTACTTAATTATTGTTATTTTATAATATTTCTATTATATGTAATTTTCTAGATGGTGTAATTTAATCGTTCATTTTGAATTGATAAAAGTGGGTTTTTTTTCTAATTTATATGCGAGCGAGAGAGAGAGACAGAGAGAGAGAGAGAGAGAGAGAGAGAGAGAGAGAGAGAGAGAGAGGATAATTATCAGACAGCGATATTGAAAGAGGATGTCCATTTCGCTTAGACACCTGTGCCGTCAATGACATTTAATACGCGACAATCCAATCTATTTCTTAGCCCTAGGGTATCGATCACGGGGTTCGTTATACAATATGCAAGTTTCCTGTAAAACTGTGCTCTGTATAAATTGCTAAAGCTATTTCTAACAGGTCAACTGGCTGCATAAAAGTACTCTCATTAGCTTGTAACTAAGTTGTTATTTGCCAAATTAAGATACACAATAGATTTTATTCCGGCCAAAAGGATATGAAGTGATAATATCTCGTTTTCTAATTTCAGTAATGTTGTATTTAATAGAATAATCTGAGATAAATAATTAAACATATATAGATCGATGCCTTGAAGCGATTAGAGTAGACGCATGTCTCTATATTCTAAATAACGCAATGATTTTTAGAGGTCTTCTGTTACAGTCTAAAATAACATTTCTCTTGAGAATCAGCTTTAAGATATTTCTTGATCATGATTATCTATTTCTAGTTTCATTTTAATATTATTTATTGAAACCAATCTATTTCTAATCTTCATTATTAATATGTGAAGGGGACGGTGATTTGGTGGAAATTTTAGAATTCTCAATTAAATATCTTATCGTATTTAATTTCTCCATTTACAAGTTTAATTTCAATCTGAAATCCAAGATTTAGCGATCATGGAGTTTAATGAAATCTACCCGTTCATTTCTTCTCATTTATCATTGTAGCCGTTAGTTTTGCGAATCTAAAACTTTATGCCATAATCCATACTTATGTTAGAAAATATTAGACCACGGTGGGTTGAGGACCGCAAAATCTGTCAAATGAATCCGGAAAGCTCCAAGTGATAGTTTCACCTACTAAAATTAACTTCCAATGTCCTCAATTCATTGTCTTCAAAAAATATGTTTTTCTACATTCTGGTGTGCCAGGTATATTGTATGTATGTATGTGTATATATATATATATATATATATATATATATATATATATATATATATATATATATATATATATATACACACACACATATATATATACATACACACACACACACATATATATATATATACATATCATGTATATATATGTGTGTGTGTGTATGTATGTATATGTGTATGTATGCATGTTTGTATGCCTGCATGTGTGTATGTGTGCGTTTACACACACATAGACACAGACACGCACACATGTATGTCCACATACCTATGTTGTGTATCAGTATTGTTCGTGTTACATTCATGTCAGTGCAAATCAAATATAATCTGTTAATGGCAGCCCAGTCAGCGTCTACCGCTCACTGCGTGCTCAGGACATCACCATATCCGATAAATCAGAGAGGAACTAACATATGTCATCCATCTTGTGCGTGGAGTATGGATAGACAGCCTGACCCCAAACTAAAATAGACTCCTAAGAGTGATTGAATTCGACAAAGATTCATTACCTTTCCATCTTACAAATAAAACCTGACATTATCAAAGACTTTTAAAGTCTATCATTGCTGACACATCAGGGGAAGTATGCAATCCGGTTATTTCTCTCTAACAGACAGACTGACGCTGTATGTAAACGAATTCTGGTTAAGAACTTTCTTTTGCATTGTCGGAAAAGACACGTTTACTCTACTGCCCCAATGTGACATAAATTTCCCTTTTCTTTAACTTTTAGTAATACTTCTAATGTTGTCTCACAGCCAGCATTTTCAAGAAGAGGAAGCACGTCGTTTGAATCAACCCCCAATACATGACTGGTATTTATCCGATCGCT
>NC_043018.1:17849906-17857406 GCF_006345805.1 Octopus sinensis | reverse complement strand
TATATATCCTATATATATATATATATAAAAAAGTATATATATACATATATAAGGATAAATAAGTATAAAAATGTACACTGTCCATTTAATTAAAAACATTGTATACGTGGATGAAGATTGCTTTACATTTTAAAACTGATGTAATGCTCACATTGTTTAATAAAATGAAGTAGCAGGAAACGATTGTACTACACTACCTTGAATATCCTTGTTGTCGGCGAGCTGGCAGAAACGTTAGCACGCCGGGCGAAATGCTCAGCAGTATTTCATCTGTCGTTACGTTCTGGGTTCAAACACCGCCGAGGTCGACTTTGCCTTTCATCCTTTCGGGGTCGATAAATAAAGTACCAGTTGCGCACTGGGGTCGATGTAGTTGACTTAATCCGTTTGTCTGTCTTTGTTTGTCCCCTCTATGTTTAGCCCCTTGTGGGCAATAAAGAAATATACACTCACAGTGCACACGCATGAACACATATAAAATTTGTTGTTTGTCTCCAAATGCATTTTCATATCAAGAATTCTTTTATATTTATATATTTATATATACACAACGTATTCTCCCGGAGTATATTTACGCTTTCGGTCATCCGGTACTCTCAAAAAGTCGGAGAATTTCAGCATCAAAATATGCCTAAAACATCTGAAATATGGTAAACTTTCTTTGTCAAATTTGTATATATATTTTAACGAACGTCATGTGATATCTTTCACCTCGTGTGCCCTTTCTCATTAATGATATTTAGTCGGTCACAAACGAAACATCAGATGTTCATGCTTTTTACAACCTGTGTCAGGGTTTAACTCCAATGAATCGCGTTAAAAACTATTTTCATTCAAAGTGACTTTCGAAGTTAACATGGCAACCGTGAAGAATCGACACTAGATAAACGGAACTATTGAAACTGTGCAATATTTATTATCATCATTATTACTTCCGTCTTTCAGCACTTTTGAAATATTCAGAGGCAGATAAAGGGAAATGGCTTCTTATTGTTTAATGTTCTTAAATTGCCCGTGGCAATATTCGATACCAATTTGATGTTGAGTGGGAATCATATGAAACATAAAGATATTTAATTTTTGCAACAATACTAATTCGTCAAGGCATGTCCTGCCAATTTAGTGAATTCACAGTAGAATAGGCCTACACTAGAAATAAAGATGACTGTTTCTAGAGATAAAAAGAAAATCGATGTATGTGAATGTGTGTCCAAAAGTTCTGTTTAATCTACGAAATTCGAAGAGAATAGCAATACAAGTTGCAAAGTAGATTATGGATTTAAATTGAATTTCTCCCACTTGTGTCTCGTTCGAACCGTCTGAAAACTACGTTAGATACCTTTTTCTATGCCTGTGATTGTCAGAGTGTGATCTTAATAATGATATTTTTGAAATAATATTTTTCAATTTTTATTATGCTTGTGACGTATTTGTGGTGGTTAACATATAAATTTGTTATTTGTCAATGTGGTTCATACGTGTTCAGGGTGTTACCTATATTTGTCGTCGTTTCATTTGGAAATCGTTTGTTCTATTTTGTTTTATGTCATTCAGAGTTAATGTAGTTGATGAATAAATCTTTCAATATTCCTGTGTACCTAGTTTCGGTTCAGTGTTTCCTCTCTTCTTCGTATCCTGTTTTTCCCTGCTTCCGTTCACTTGTTTATTTCCTGTTTATCCAGAATTTCCTGGGAATGTTCTTTATTTTCTTGTAGTTTATATTGTTTCCCTGCAATTGTTTTCGATTTTGTTATGGCTTGGTTATCCTTAGTTACGCTCCAGAGATTTCGATGTTAATGTTTGTCGAAATGTTATTCTGTGCATTTGTGAAAAGAATTTCGTATTTGTACCTGTGTGTTCATATATACATTTTCAGAAACACACTCACAGACATATATGAATATATATAAATTACATATAGATACACATGCATATATATTCATGTATATATATATATGTAATATATATATATTTATATATATGCATACACACACCCAAATATATCTATATATCTATACACACGTGTGTGTGTTTTAAGTATATATTATTTGTGTACGCGATTATACGCATGTACGCATGTATGAATGAATGTATGTACATAGGAGATGATTCGAAATGTAATGAAATTATATAAAAAAATAAATATGGAACGCATTCATATCGTACATCAGCGATTCACAGCCCTACTTCTCAACAGAAGCACTACCTCTTTCAATTGGCAATTGACCCACAACGAGTGGGGGCGTTTATCCCAGCTTCATAAAATTCAGCGAAATTCTGACGTAGCCTATTTCATTATTTATCACTTCTTCATCATCACCAAAATATTCGCCTCTCAGTTCCTCTCATTTCCAAGTGCGTAGGGAAGATGCCATGAAGTTGACTCTCGAGGAGGTGATTGACTCCCTTTTCTTTGGCTTGAGTCAGGCCTGGTGTGTCGTGACGAAGAATAATTTTGTTCAACTACATATGTTTTCTTAAAGTCTTTTAAGGGTTACAATGTAGGTTCCAGAGTGGACTGTTTCTCCTTTTGGCATGAAATCAACCAGAACAAAACCTTGACCATCCTAAATGACAGTCCAGTCACCATGTTGTTTCCATCTGACTCTTTTCTATCTCGAATTCTTTTGCTCTTGGAGTCATCGGATGATACCATTCCGCTGATAGTCTTCGTGATTCTGGTTTATAGCCTATTGAAAAAATCCGAAGATTCTGTAAAATATATTACATACACATAAGAGGAATGACCAGTAGGTGGATTCCTATATGCTAGATGTAGAACCCATATGGTCTGACCACTAAAAAAAAATTCTTACTGGTCAGACCATATGGGTTCTACATCTAGCATATAAGAATCCACCTAATGGTCCTCCCCATTATATGTATTTAATATATATATGTTATGTATGTATGTATGTATGTATGTAAGTATATTAATATATATATACATATATTATATATGAATATATATTATAGTATTTAATATATATATATATATATACAACATACATATATATATATATATATATTATATTATATATATTATATATATATAATAATATATATATATATAGTATATATATATATATATATTGGCCTGCTCGCTTAGCCAGCGGGGTGGCGTCATTTGAAGGCAAAAACAATGCGAAGCGCATTGTGACCAGCGATGTGTAGCAACATCTGATAGACTGGTCAGTCACGGTGATCACGGTGATATATATATATGTATGTATATATATTATATATGTATATATATATATATATATATATATGTATATATATGTATATATATATATATATATATATATATATATATATGTATATATATATATGTATATATATATAAGCATGAGCATATTCGTGCTTCTGCTGACGGAGGTTTCAGAGATTTGAAACTGCAAATGGATTGTGACTAGCTCGTATACCAAAACTGAGGATGCGATGGAACCGTTCAAAACCCATTTCCCTTCCACTGACGTAACAGCAATAAACAGGTATTATAAAAGTTCCTGCCACCAAATTGTGGTTGTTGCTGTTGTGTTCGTGTTGATGTCTTCGTCGTAGTTTAGTCAACAGATAAATTTGCTCGATTTTATATAAACGCATTCAAGATGTGTCCAATCGACGTTTTGTAAGGGTGTCTATGAAATGCATATTTAAATGATTTTATTCATTTTATAAGTTAGTAGTGTAGGATTTGAGCAAAGCTTGGTTGCTATTTCTGATCGCTGTTTCGGCTGCGTTGACGTTCTTCTCTCTTTAGCTCGCTTCAACGGATTCATGTAAATGAGCAAACTAATGTATCAGTTAAAAACATGGTATTACTTGCAGATCTGGCTTCGTTCACAGGAAACAAAATATAGAATAAATGAAATTGGTTTGTCTCGTTCAAAAGCAATTTCATTAATAATGTGCACTTACAAGTTTGAATCAATTAAAAAAACACAGCTCTACTTCACACACACACACACACACACACACACACACACACACACACACACACACACACACACACACGCACACAAACCAACAATTAACGTTTAGAAAATATTAAATATAAGGAGATGATTTGGTTAATTATTTCTACTTTCAGTGCAAATTCTATGATGGGAAAAAAGCTTCTCTGTTCAGCGTTCTGGTATATTCTTCCTAATTAATACTGTTTATTATTGCCTTAGATCAGAAAAGTTCTTTTTATGATCACTTCAATGACGAACAGGAAAAAAGATTTTCAACGAATTATTTTCACCAACATTTGATTGGTAAAATATCTAGCAGAAACATTTTTGCAAACTTAATGCCTTTGCTTCATTTTGGTTTATTAATAGTGACGTAGCTACAAGTTAATCTGCCACAATATCCTATTACCTTCTCCTTCTTACAGTATTGTATCTTCATTTTAACAACTTTTTTTTTTTTAGTCTTTCGCAGTCATTCCCAAGTGCACTTACTTTCATTTTCAAATATAATGACTGTTATGAATGAGCAAAATACTACCAAAAGCTTTCGTTTATGTAGTCTGAAACATTTTAACGCTCTTGTAAATCTATTAGTGACAAGGAAAATGTCATCAGCTTGCCAACGAATCGTTTACTGAGGCGAAGCAATGAACATATTCAACTAAAATAACAAAAAATCTGTGTCAAATATTTCCGCTATCGGAAAGGTATCGTACGTCATTCTTTTATTTTGTTTTTATTATTCCATTTTATTTTTTAAATGATCATTATTTCTATCGGAGTCTCTTTACATTCCGATTATGCTTTCTATATGTTTTGTGTTATGTCTGGCTCTTTTGTGGTTACGAGAGAAATCATTCTGTAACTTTTCCTAAATGTTAAAAAGAAACAAATTAAGAGATTGCAATTCTAATCCCAGTATGACGTCATTTACTCTTTAGATTATATTTCCCAAAGAAATTTAATCTGAGAAGTTATTACCTGTCACACTTCCCTGACCAAAAATATCAAGGTTCTTATCCTGTCTCCGACACTCAAGTGCTTCGTGTTGATCGATGCACTAGTGAATACCTTAGTCGATCTCGTTGTACATAAATGCCATATGTGTATAAATTTCGCAATTATTGAAATAGATTTTAAACAGTTGTACATTAGACAAAGTGTTGGCAGGGATTTCAGAGTGCTGGATGCAACACGTCAATACTCTCTACGTTCTGAGTTCATATCCTGCCTCTCATTCCTTCGCCGAAGATAAAAATGTTTCAAGTCCTGGCTTTGAATTAGTAGGGAGGGAGATTCCTTTCTGTATCCATTTTGGCTCTGTCAAATCAAATTACACCACGTGACAATTCTTTCAAGAGGTGCAGCCGACAGAATATATAAGCATTTTCGGGAAAAGCTAGTCTACTTGGTACAATCGGAAGATTGACTAACCCACTGCCTCCCGCAATCACGGAATACTTTTTTAATGTAAACCTGAGACAAAAATAGCCTTACTTACTAAAATATATATTGGGATGGTATGAATACCGACGGGATGACATCTCTTCTAAACACTGCATACATTTCAATCAATCATTTGATGGTGACATTTATTTATGACATTTTTGATGAGGCCGATACCTTGGAGGATATTGTCAATCTATAAACTCATTTCTGGTATTGTCCTCATTAATGGGCAATGGATCATTGCTGTAAAGGGAGTTAATTCAGGTAAAACTAAATAATATATGGCAAAATTTCAGTTAGAATATCCTGGTTCTAGGCTTACACTGACATAGTACCCCAAGAGATAGAGAGAGAGAGAGAGAGAGAGAGTGAGAGAGAGAGAGAGAGAGAGAGAGAGAGAGAGAGAGAGAGAGAGAGAGAGTAAAGAAAACAATATTCTATGTATTTCATGCAGACTATTATATATTTTCCAACTATAAGAGATATCTCGTTGATAAGATATTTAATTAAGAAATACAAGGTTATTTCATGCACGATTTCTAAATAGAATGAAATGGCGTGGTCATCTTATATATTATATCTTTATAATAATATATTATATCTTTATAATAATATATTATATCTTTATAATAAGTAAGCGATGAACATGAATATATGAATACTTGTAGTCTCTTCATATTTTTCGCTTTTTTTTAAAATTTCATATTCAAGCGTCGACCCGTTCTCTGATATTTTAAAGGAACGATTATCTCCTTTGTATTAACTGGCTGCTACAGGACACTGCATACACACACAGACACATAAACACGCACACATACATGTGTCCATGTATATATATATATATTATATATATATATCTTGTATATGTATGTATATATACACACACACATATATATATAATATAATATATATATATATATATATACCAGTGCGTAACTGGTACTTATTTAATCGACCCCGAAAGGATGAAAGATAAAGTCGACCTCGGCGGAATTTGAACTCAGAACGTAACGGCAGACGAAATACCGCGAAGTGTTTCGTCCCGCGTGCTAACGATTCTGCCAGCTCGCCGCCCTTTAAATAACACCAACAAAAATAATAATGATCTTTTGTACTATAGGCTCGACGCTTGAAATATTGTGGAAAGTGTAAAATAACAATAATTGAGTGACAAAGAGAAAACCTGTCAAAAGAATTGAAAACTTTTGAACCTAAGGTATCAATAATATATATACATATGCATATATACATACGTATACGTACATACTTACATGTCTATGTATATACATATGCATATGTGGGTACAGGAGGTGACGAAACATAAGCAACGATTAATACGAAATAGGAGGACATGAAATAAGAGCTACCAGACACAAAAGCAATCAGCAAGATTTCCACATAATTTCTATTTATAAATATTAATGTCAAGTTATTTGGAAAATGTGATCCTGCCATAAGTACTACTGCAATTTATCGTGTGCAACGGAACTGGATATATAATTGAAATTGACTTCTTAATACAGTGACATATGAACTTATGTCTGGGAAAAATTCTCATTTTAATCCAGCTCCTAAAAATAATTTAGCGCTGGGTTACAGGGGGTTAATCATTAGCGTCTTAATTACGAATCATCTACTTTAATTTGTTCTGCATTTTATTCACAAATCATTAAGCTATATTTTCGCACGTATTTTTTTTTTTTTTTCGTTTCGACTGAGAGAAAATTAGTATCACTGGGCAATTTATTCAAGCAGAAAATTCGTTAGTTAATTAGCCACTTAACTGGTGTGATATGTGAAAAAAAAAAACAAATAAAACAAAGAAAACAACCCAATGATACACACAAAAATACACAGACGCTTCATCTAACCAAACGAATAAAATAAAACTACAGACAAAATGTTGGATTCGAATCTAACAGAAACGCCTAATGGTGCCAGGAATTGTCGACGCATTTGCGTTTCCGGAAATGATTCTTTGGCCTTTATTTTTTATCTCTTTTTATAGTTAAATCGTTGTTCCTCTTTCCTGTACAGCGCCATGTTAGTTCTGTGTAAACATCAACATTATTAAAACGCATTTCAATATTTT
>NC_043018.1:17847160-17849806 GCF_006345805.1 Octopus sinensis | reverse complement strand
AAGCTGTTCAGAAAATGGTACGAGTTGATGCTTATTAAATTGCATAAATTCAATAAACAAATATAAAACTGAAAATATTATGTGACTCCATGTTGTTGTTATTCTCTGGGAAATGATGCATTTTTCCAAAATATGGCATTAATTTCCCCAATTTATCTAAATGAATTAGTTTCTGTTCAGTAATTTTCCATTGTCTATTGGAATGTCTGGTGATTTACAACTATTTCAGTGTTTTTTTTTTACTATGAAGAGCCAAATTGAACTATTCGCAACCGAGAATAAAGAAATACGCGGATTCTTAAGATTCTTCGATATGGTTTTTTTCGACGCAAATGAAAGTTTTACTGGTTTGTTTTGGTTGTTCCTTCTCGAGCCATGCCTGGCTCATAAGGGCCGGTTTCTCGGTTTCTTGGCATATAGGTTGCCCACGTGGACCAGACGCCGGTCCGTCGCAGGTGAGCTGCAAGATGCAGAAGGAAAGAGTGAGAGAAAGTTGTGGCGAAAGAGTCAGCAGAAGCTTCGCCATTACCTTCTGCCGGAGCCGCGTGGGGCTTAGGTGTTTCACTCATAAACACACACCTCGCCGGTCTGAGATTCGAACCCGCGATCCCTCGACCGCGAGTCCGCTTCTCTAACCACTAGGCCATGTGCCCCCACAAAAGGTTTACTGGTGAGTGTTATTGGTTTACGTGGGAGAGGTAGAAGCATCGATACGTGAAATGGTATTCTTATGTTTCAATCTGTCCGAACCAGGCGTGAAGGGCCAAATATTACGGGTCACTTCTGAGTCATTACATAGAGTCGAGAATATTTGACAGCAACATCCATGCTACAGGTTTTGTTGCAGCAAAGAACTCTGAATGCCACAAACGAATGCATCTGGGCGGAAACATAGATACCAAATGAATTGCTCTTTCTCCTGTGAAAGTTGTTGCAGATTTATCAGAGAAGAAAGGCTGCAACGAGTACCGTTTCTTGTTGATTTGTTTGGTATTGGCTTTTATCGAGTTGATAAGAAATGCTCTGCCAGTTCCTCCAGATGTATCTACAAAAATAGTTTTCTTTGCTCCGTTGAATCAGCAAAATCTTCATAGTGACTTCTTTGATCTCATATTAGCTTGTCACAAGTTCTTTAACCTACACAGGCAATAATATAAAAGTTTTTATGACATTTTTCTTAAACCACAATCGTTGATAGAATTTTTAAGCTGCAGTTCAGGTCACTAAAAGCATCAATTATTTTAAATTTTTCTTCACATTGACTGAACCGCATTTTCTAGTTTGAACAGTGCCATGGTTAACACATCCATTATCAAGTCCGACAGGGGTTTAGGCATGTTGATGATCGCCTAATTTAAGATGCATTCTGCCATCAAGTATCCATGCTTTTCCTAAAGACACATCGGATAGCAAGAATTACATAAGGAACTAAGTCTTTGGAAAAGAGTTCGGATGGAAATTGCGATGCACTGATATCTTATAATGGTTTATTCCAGTGATTATCATTTATCAAAGAAGACATTTTTCTTTGAAACTACAAAATCAAGTTTGATATATACGTTAGATTGAAGTGGGGGGGGGGACATTTGAGTTGACGGCGCAATAGTGGCAGCTACTAACAAAGAAGGTAAAAAGACCCCCGAAACATTCAAACTTACAGGGATGGAGAGTGTAGGCGTCTGTCTGTTAAGGTGGAATTGTTCTGACGTTTGGAAAGAGTTTTCACTTGCCGAAAGTAAATGTCAGAAAACAATAGAATAAAGAAAGTTTGGCAAATGGCTCTGTTTGCCGTAGTTGAAAGATTAATATACGTCTGAACTGAAGACATCGTTAGATGACATCACGTACATATCTTTGTAATAAGGTCATAATTTTCAAGATGAACATCAAATCAGATGAACATCAAATTTCAGAATTTTCTTGACACAGCTCACTGGTTCAGTTATATGTATGTGTTCGTCTGCGTTTGGATCCAAATATAGGACTGGAAAGACAGCTTGGAACTCTCGTTTGTTCACGTAATTGCCCCATATACGTAACGGATTTGATTCAACAATAACATTTAAAATTGAGGCTTTCTATTGATGAATTTAAGACTATTCACCGAGTGTCTCCTTTAAAGGTGGACTTTTTATGCCCAATTGTGGCCATCGGCGCTCTTATTTCATCTGGTTTCTTCCTCCACTACATTCGACATCTCTCGCAGCTAGAAGGTGATGCACGTATTTCTTCTCTTTGCAAATACCTTTGTACCTTCCGTGAAAAAAGTTAACGTTTCAAAGTTCACGTAAGGTGTTGTCGTATGTTTTTTCGCAATCTAATAAAGGGTAGAAACGGGGTCCTTCTCCAATATTTCAGTTGACCGAATATCAATAACTTCACTTTCCCGAAATCTTTGTTCCAGCAAACTCTAAAGGTGAGCAGAGATAAGGCAGACTCTAAAGGTGAGCAGAGATAAGGCAGATTTCTGCCATTTTATAGAGAATATGAAACAGCAAAATCTCATTGAGATAAAAACCTTTGAACAATAGCTCCTTCAATTTATTTACATTTTAAAGGGAATCCCTTTACGGCGCTAACCTACCGATGTTGATGTTGTTGGTCACGATAAAAATCATTTCCTATTTCACTCCATTTTGGATTTCA
>NC_043018.1:17837160-17842160 GCF_006345805.1 Octopus sinensis | reverse complement strand
ATTTATTTTCGTCTAATATAATGTTCAAAGCACCATTTTCTCTTGCGAACAATATTTGAAAGAGAATTGTTCCTCATACGCATACTCACTCGCTTGCGCACACACAAAACATAAAAAGACGCAGTGTTATGTGCACGCAGCATTATATGCAGGTAGCAGTATATACACACGGTAGTATATGCACACAAACACATATAGTCTAATTCAAAGATGGATACAGTAGGAAGCTCCATCTATGAGAGTGATCCTGTTTGTGTTTGGTAGACGTAACCCAGTAACTGGTTTATAACACCGACTGATTACTGAGCGCATGAAATAGACTCCAGCTTCTTTTAAGACTCTGTCGAATAATCCCGAATTTGGCACTGTTCACACACACACACACACACACACACACACATACATACATACATATATAGCGCAGGAGTGGCTGTGTGATAAGTGGTTCCGGGTTCAGTCCCACTACGTGTCACATTGGGCAAGTGTTTTCTACTATAGTCTCAGGCTGACCAAAGCCATGTGAGTGGATTTGGTAGATGGAAACTGAAAGAAGCCCGTCGTATACATACATAATACATACATATATATATATATATATATATATAATATGTGTGTGTGTGTGTGTGTGTGTGTGTTGTGTGTATTTGTTTGTCTGTGTTTGTACCTCCCAGCATCGCTTGAAAACCGATGCTGGTATGTTTACGTCCCCGTAAATTAGCATTTCGGCAAAAGGGACCGATAGAATAAGTACTAGGCTTGTAAATAATAAGTCATGGGGTCGATTTGCCCGACTAAGAGCGGTGCTCCAGCATGGCCGCAGTCAAATGACTGAAACAAATGAGAGGAAAAATATATATACATTTGTTTGCCTTGTATGTGAATGTACTTACATCTATGAGATTGTTGTCAGTCTGTCTTTTCTCGCAAACACACACACATACACACACACATACACAAATTTATATCTATGTGTATGGTAGGTCGCCTTATTTGAGGCCATGTGTCAATTGAGAAGGCCAACGCTAAACAGCAAGATGATCTACAAATGTTGAAAGCAAAGAGAGATTTGCGTCTCGTGGGATTAACTCTGTGAAAACAAATGTTTAGGACTGGAATTATATATGGCTCTGTGATTCTTAGAAATTGTTTAAATGTAAATGCTTTACTTGAACAACAGCTGCAAAAGGTGAAATGTCGGTTGATTAAGAAAGAGATATCAATTTGAAATATTTAAGCCAATATGATCCATTCGATTATATTCAGTTGGTCTCCAGTGATATATACACACACTCACATGCACATCTACAAATACAAACGATTAAAAGATTCCACCTATCAGCATAAAGACACCTGCCTTCGGAGTGAAAGCCAAATTAATCGAAATCCAAATATTGTTTTCATAAACAATGTGTATGTGTATACGTTCCTAATAGCAAACAAAAACGCACTCAATACATGGTACATCTTTTTCTTCTTCTGTTGTCATGCCCATTGTGTTAGGACAATAGCAATCATGTCCCGCCACCACTCTCTGTCCTTCGTTTCCTATAACAGTTCCACATCCTGATGTTTAATGCCTCTTTCGTCCGCCCACTTCGCCAAGCTTGGAATCCATCTCATCCGTATCCCTCCTCTGTTTCTTTTCACTTCAATCTTTCCGGTTATCGCCATATTCTTCCGGACGTCTTTCTTCATCTCGTGACTAAAAAATCTCGGTTGCCTGGTGGTAATACAGTAATACATATATTCTACGTGTAAACGGAAATAATAGCTAGAACTTGAATTCGTTCGATGAGAAACACCCACAATTGGAACTCGCCCTATTCTAGCACCTGAACATATTCCACTGTCGATATAAACCACATCGGCCATTATGACCATCACCTGAAATATTCCGCAATGTTAACAAGCAAAAGAAACTAAAATCGTTTTTGCATTGTTTAAGGTAGATTATTCTTTGTCAAACCAGAACCTACATACAAAGACTCTCTAAACATGACCACCTTGTACAGTCAGACAGAGTTCATCTTGTATTACATGTTACAAGATATATTTCCATTTGTTTTATCGGCTTAAAAAAAAAAAAATATTATTGTTATTTTTCGTCGAACAAAGGATAATGTGCAGCCTCCATCTTTACACATTTTATTCTTTAATGATATAAGCCCAATTTTGCGAAAGTCCGCCTCGGATAGAGTCGTTGGTGTTCAGCAGAATTAAGCGGAATTAACTCGAACAACTGAAAACGGAAGGACCATATCCGAGATACTTTCACAATACTCTCATTAACCAAATTTTATTCCAAACACATTGGTTAATCCATAGCTTTGGTAGAAGACAATTTGCCATGGTGCTGTGTAAGAGGATTGAACTCAAAACCACAGTGTTGTAAATTAAATTTTTTAACTCCTCAGCTGCAGATGTATCCTGTATGAGAAACGGAATCGATTTCCTGGTTTCCATTGTCTCTCCTAGATAGATATGAAGTATAAGAACATTACTAGAATTTTCGATAATCATTTACCAACTCATAATGAATTCGGCTAAAACAAAAACGCGTCTAGATTTGAATTCCTACAGAGTTGAGAATACGGTTCTTTTCTGTTAGAACTACTTGAATACTAATTTATTAAATACTCAATATTCATTATGAAATATTGAGGATCAATACACTCGGCAATATTTTAATTCTCTGTAATACTCTCAGAGCAATTTCTAATTATAAACACGGTGAAGAGCGAAAATTAAATTCCATTATGTTTATGGATTTCTTATGCAGATATTTAATATTTCAACATTTACAATTTATTTAATCCAGATCTCATAATAAATGAAAAGAAGAAATAGAGGAGCAAGCGAGCCAAGCTTCAGCAACACTTGTTAATTCTGATATCCTGTTATATGCGAATTGCGCAGTAACCTGCTGCTTTAAAATTTCAACTCCCATCAGAAACTGTAAATGGAAAAGGTTTATTGAGGTTGTGGCTATTCACGGTTACATGATGCTGTAGATTCGCTGCACTCTAAACACACGCTCATACGTACAAACATATATACTATTACTCGCCAAGTACTAACAAAAGCAACAAAAATTATTCCTCAAAATAAAGACCATTATTTTCCAAGACTTTCTACGAACTTTTGGGACAACCTTATAACATGTACATTCATTGAAACGCATTGACACACACATGTATATAAGTTTGTATCATATATGTAAAAAGAGAGGGAGAGGGAGAGGGAGAGAGAGCGTGAGAGAGGGAGGGAAAGACAGAGATATATTGATATAAAGATATATAGTAATTTGTAAATATACGTGATTCTGTTAGCACAGACAAACACCTACAAACACACACACACATACAAATACACACACACATACGCACTCATACACACACACACAAGAATACACACTTACATACCTGCGTAGGAACAATACGTAGTAACACAGAATTTATATATATACATATATGTATACATGCATACATACATAAATACATACATATATACATACATATTCATATATATATATATATATATATAGGTTATAAAATGAGATAGGGGTTGAAAATTCAACCCACCATGGGATAATATATATCCAATATACTGCTAGATAGGTACCCAACAAAATTAATACATAGATGTTAAAAATTGTCAAACAATCAGTTCATCTTTGCATTATATGGGTAAAGGTAATAATATTACCGTAAATTAATACTACAAAATAGAGAATGGAGAAATATACTTAAATCAGTAAAACATCAACTATCCGATGATACTCAATCCATACTTTAATACACCATTACATATGAGTAAAGGCAATACATAAAATGAAATGAGATATACAGTAATAGTAACAAGATAAAGAGATATAAGTAAAAAATTTCAAATATAATATGCAAATAAATCAAAACTGACAGCTGTTTCGGCAGTGAGGACAGTCATACCTCATTTAACCTATAAGCCATAACGGCAGGTATAAATGAGGCATTAACAAGGATGCCCACGGCCTCTTCAGAGAATTAAATTAAATTTGTTATAATAGTGAAAAATATTATACAATCATACATATAAAAATATAAAAATATAAAAATGTAAATATAAAAACTTATACATCATAAAGCTACACTTATATAATATAATACACATTTGTACAAAAAGGAAGGTAAACAGAACAAAATAAAACAAATATATAATAGTGTATATATTAATATCAATAAATACCGATATTATACATATTTGGCTAATAGTTTTTTTTATATATATATAAAAAAAGGCTAACATATATGGAGATGAAAAATAAAATTAAATCCGTGGTACAGTTCATAAGATTCTAAAGCTATAAAAGTTAATAAAAATTACTATTAATAATAATAATAATAATAAAATAATAATAATAATAATAATAATAATAATAATAATAATAATAATAATAAAAAAATATATAAAAAAAATAGATACAGTTAAGTTAGCACCAAGTCCATCCTTACAAGATCGAAATAACTATGAGTTAAGAAATGCTGACCACTAGGTAAAGAAAATATAGATTAATTCGATGGCTATTGGTTTGAAATTTAAATCACAAAAGAAAATTATACGGTTGGTTAGTCAGGGACGCCAATATTCACACACGCATCTACAGATCTTCATTAATAATAGGAATAGAAACTTTCTTGGAACAAATGGGAACATCCTCCTTACTAATAATGAGTGCACCATACCTGTCAGAGATAATATAAATGAAATAGATCATACTACTACTACCAATACTAGTACTAGTGATAGGAAATATAGCCGATAATGTGAAATTAACTCATTCGTTGATTTTGGGTTTGGATGATGATAACAATTGTAACACTTATAATGTGAATAGTAGTATAGGTGTTGTCCAATTTTAGATTTCCTCATTCTGTTAATCTTTGTAATTGCAGAAATAAAAATAAATGTGTATTTGGTAATCAATGCCTCAGGAAGGAGGTAGTTTACCAATGCACTGTAGA
>NC_043018.1:17814660-17827160 GCF_006345805.1 Octopus sinensis | reverse complement strand
TTACTAAACAAGCTATTATAACAGGCAAAAATTATTCCAGATATATACGTCAAGTATTGATTTCAAGTATTGTCTAGTTGCTGACCCTGGGCCAGATTACATTAGCCCCTGTGTTCAACTGGTACACGTTTTATTGACCCCGAGAGAAAGGAAGGCACCGTTGACCACGGTGGAATTTGAACCTAGGACATACTTATTTCCGAAAACTGGCTTCTAGTACATTGAGTAGTAATTTCAATACGTAACAAAACCCACTGGATGTATGTATATCTGTACACATACACACACACACCCGCTCACGCACACACATACACACACACACACACACACACACACTTGCTCACGCGCACACAGACAAACAAACAAACACACACACACACACATATACAGATATTATTCAAGTCAGTCGCATGAGTAAATACACACACACAAATACACACATATATATGTTTACCCACGCGCGCACATATACGTGTGTGTGTATTAGCCATCTCCTCTCTCTCTCTCTATATATATATATATTCGTGAGTGCACGCTTGTGTGCGAGTGTGTTAGTGTGTGTATATGTGTGTGATGGTATGGATGTGTATATAGGAGTGTGTGTGTGTGTGATCCTGTGGCCTTATCTAGATTCCTGTCCGATAAATTAACTGTTCGGCTGATTGACTTTAGTTTATAACTGCTGAAGGGAGATTTGATCGTTGAAAACTTTGACGATATTGCTCCAGCATGAACACATCTCAGTTACTGTGTTAGAACAGTCAAAGAGTAACAAAGAAAAGGCGTGCCCCGGTGATAAAGACGCGATGATATCATGGCTGCTGCTAGGAAGAAGTCTTCATGCATTAAGTTAATTAAGAATACAATGTAAGCAAAAAGTGAGTCAGAGAAAAATATAATTACTTCGAACGTAGCTCTTAAGATAGAAACGGTTTTGGTAATTTTTCTTTTCGGTGACGTACAACAAAACAACAAACACAAAAATATGTTTCTTTCTCTCTTTGTTTCACCATTAATTATAACAACTTTAATTTTGAAAGCTGAGAGATTTACAATTATTTTAAGAAAAAAAAATGGTGTTATAGTTGTTGATATGTTGTTTGAATAACAGGATAATACAGGTTGAGAAGTACAATAAGCAAAGTAGGGTCCATGTTGATAAGCAGGATTAAAAACTACATTATCTGATGATGTCCCTCCCTCTCCGTAATAGAAGAGTGTAAGTTCAGAGACAATTCACTTCTATTTTTAAAAAGTCGATTAGTTACGTAGAAGATCTCTAGTTTAAAGAAGCAAAATTATATACCGATTTTCACTAAATATTTCGATTTGTGAATGACTACATCAATCATCAGTAAAAGTGGAAAAAATACACTCACATGAACATTTGTAATTTATGAACCGGAAGTCAATATCAATGGAAGGTATCAAGGCATAATGCCATTGACAATAATATTATATATTAAATTATATACAAGGTGATTTGTTACAGATGGCCGTATGTTTCCAACTATCAGAGTTTTAGAAATCAACTAAATATAGTTCTTGATGTGTTGAAATTTACAGCAAAGATTTTTTAAGTAAGATCGTAGATTCCCGTTACGAATATTTCTTTCTGTGTTAAACCTGTTCCATTGAATCTGACCTGAAAATGTCTTCATTCGTTAAAGTTTCTCCAGAGAAAAATCTTTACTTTATTTCACTACTTTCTTTATACCAATTGCTTCCCCTTAACATGTCGACTTCAATCTTATATAGAAGTATTATTATGTCTTCATGTTTCTTTAGATAATATCCGATTTTGTTACCTTACATTTTCTTATTGTTTCCACAGCTTGGAACACTTACTACCTTTGCGTGCACATTGATATGACTACATTTATACTGATATAGTACTTTTTCTACACCAATGACACTCATGGAACCATCTTGTTGACTTCAACGTAATTTTAACTCATCCAACTTTTAAAGTTACGCAATCATTCTCTTTTATGTACATTTTTTTCTACTTTAATTCTTGGGTTTGTTTTTTATTCCACACGTTCACGCAAGTGACTACCATCATCCTGAAGATAACCTACACATCATTTGTTTATTATCTTCTGTCACAAAAGTCTTCCTTCCTGTCTTTGTTTTCCTTTAATTTTCAGTTGCCTTCATTTCATTGTTCCAATTTCTCCCATCCCTGTGACACCTCATATTGGTTACAGATTCGGTGTATTAGCAACATGCCTTGTAACCAAGGAACACTTCCTTATAATATCTATCGATCTATCGCCCATGCATATATAAATACATATATATATTTATGTATATATATATATATATATATATACAAATACATACATCTATTCACATGTGTTTGTATACAAACACACACACACACACACACACACACATACACACACATATACACGAGGTTCTGGATATCTTATCCTCTATATAACTGCAGCTTCCTTCTAATTATTTACGCTTATTTTTCATATTTCTCTAAAATTATTTCTCGTATTTCTCCAAAATTTTATGCACTTATTCACACGCACCCGCACACACACACACACATACGCACATAAACACGCATAATGCACACAAACACTCACGCACACGTACTCATATTCCTTGTATATATATTCTGACAAATAAGCCACATCCCATTGGCCGTTCTGACTCTTAAATATATAAATTTTCTCCACCGAACCATTAAATGACTTCCATTTGCCTCTTGACGAGGTTTCTATATTTCTTCTTAAACAAGTAAATTTATTCTGTATTTTCCCTTCAGCATTGAATTACGAGCTTCCTTTAATTTAGTCCTTCATGACTGAATGTCTTCATGCATCTTCTTTCAACTCCCACACACAACATTCGTCATCTTTCTAACGTAAACTGCAGTAATAAACTAGTATACTCTCCATGTGAATCTAGTTTAAAAATCCCTTTATTTTCATTATTTACATCCAGAAACACCTGGGTTCAAACAAGCCCTCGCATATTTTCATATATATTCCACCGTGAAGGCGCGTGGCTTAGTGGTTAGGGCATTCGACTGACGATTGTAAGGTCGTGAGTTCGATTCCTGGCGATGCGTTGTGTCCTTGAGCAAGATACTTTATTTCACGTTGTTCCAGTCCACTCAGCTGGCAAAAATGAGTTGTACCTGTATTTCAAAAGGGCCAGTCTTGTCACACTCTGTGTCACGCTGAGTCTCCCTGAGAACTACGTTAAGGGTACTCGTGTCTGTGGACTGCTCAGTCACTTGCACGTTAATTTCACGAGCAAGCTGTTCTGTTGATCGTATCAACTGTGACCCTCATCGTCGTAACCGAAGGAGTGCTCCTATATATATATTCCACCAATCACCCCCGAAAAGCACGTTCTTTTGCAAGAGCGAAATATATGGACATTTGTAATGAATCACAGTAAATGAACTGTAATATATCACAAGCACATATATATTATTATGCCTGTATGTTTGTATGTGCGTGTGCTTATGTGTGTGTGTGTGTGTGTGTGTGTGTGTGTGTATGCGCTAGCGTATGTAGGTGTGTACACGTGAATGTACATTTCTGTCAATAATAATATAATTTCTGTGACAACATTTATTGCATTGTGTTCCCCGCGTGTACGCAGACCGACTCTAAGTGATCAAGTTTCATTTAATCATCTTCTGAATTTTCGACATTTTACATGATTAATTCTAAATTCTGACAGACAACGCCAACCATTTTTCGATGGTCTCTGGTCTGTGTGTAGAAATACATTAACTTCGTGCATCACAGTTAATAAAGAATACAACGAAAGAAAAGAAGCGAGTTACAGAAAAATTGTTATTATAATATAATTTCTTCCAGCATAGCTCTTAAGATAGAAACATATTTGTCAATTTCCTTTTCAGTGTCGTACAGCGAAACGACAAATTCGAAGACGTGCTTCTTTCTTTCTTTCTTTCTTTCTTCTTTCTTTCTTTCTTCTTTCTTTCTTTCTTTCTTTCTTTCTTTCTTTCTGTCTTTCTTTTCCTTCTCCCTTTAAATACAAACACACACTCACTCACACATGTGAGTGTGTGTGTGTCTGTGTATATTATAAGTGTATGTGTGTGTGAGAGAGAGTGGCACAGTATGAAAATTTGTATTATTTTCCTCTCTCTGTGCATACACACACGCACGCACACACACACACACGCACGCACACACACACACACGCGCACACACACACACACACACACACACACACACACACACACGCGCGCGCACACACACACACACGCACACGCACACACACACACACGCACGCACACACACACACACACACGCACACACACACACACACGCACACACACACACACACCGCGCGTACACACACACAATCACACACATACACGCACATGCACACAAATGCTGTACTATATGTCTTTGCAAGGAGGTGAGCTTGTACACAAGTTCGATCCTCGGAAAAGTAAGTTGCAGTATTTTTCCTCCCTTTTTACGTTCTGCAAAGATCAACTTCACCGAGTTGTCAAGTTCTCTGGTCAAATCCTCTGGCATGGGACCATACTAGAAGACATTTTGCCAAAGTGCTGCTCATTGAGATTGGTCCCTAAACCACGTACATATTGATTTCAGATTTTGGTACAAGGCCAGCAATTTGGGGGAGGGGTAAGTCGATTAAACCCATTCAATGCTCAATTTGTACTTACTGTTTCGATTCCGAAGGGGTAAAACGCAATGCCGACCTCAGCTGCATTTGAACCTAGAACGTAAAGAGAAACGAAATGCTGCAAAGCATTTTGTCCGGCGTGCTAACCGTTCTGCTAGATCACTGTTCAGACCAGTTTACATATTGAATGCTTTTAACCTTTAGTCAGGGTGGGAAACACGGCATATAATTCCTCACAGCAGGTCAGAGACTGAAGGGAGACAGCTTTAACCCTTTAGTGATCAGATTATTCTATCAAACATAATACTTATTGATTCCCATTGATTTGAATTAATCATGCATTTTCTCATATCTTCAAGATCTTGATGGTGTAATTACTTAATGTAGAATAACATTGTAGGGTAGGTGTGAGGGCCTGGATCTGGTCAGTTTGAACATAAAACAGATTAACTATTTTGGCCGGATATGGCCAGTTTAAATACTAAAGGGTTAAACCAGACACTTGGACTGCAAAGGAATTTGATTGATCTAAGAACATCTAATGTACCAGTGGTCGATGAGGTCAGTCGATCAGCCATGCAAGCCATAACAAGATGTGAACGCAGAACGCGAAGAGCTGAAACAGATAAGATATTCTGTACAATGATCTGATACCGCCCGACTGACTAAGTAGAGCTGCCTTTAGGAATGTTTTCAGTCATAATTATTTATTTTAGTAACATTCTGCTCAAGTTTAAAAAAATTTAAAATTAAACAAAAACAATTAAAATAAATTAAAAAAAACAAACAAACAGGTTTGTATCAGATATTGTGGAAGCATTCCTCCTTAAATCAGATGGAGACAGACATAATGTATGTGATCTTATTCTCAAACCCTCTACCCATTATAATGAGTAATAATTATAATTCTGTGGAGGCGCAATGGCCCAGTGGTTAGGGCAGCGGACTCGCGGTCGTAGGATCGCGGTTTCGATTCCCAGACCGGGCGTTGTGAGTGTTTATTGAGCGAAAACACCTAAAGCTCCACGAGGCTCCGGCAGGGGATTGTGGTGATCCCTGCTGTACTCTTTCACCACAACTTTCTCTCACTCTTTCTTCCTGTTTCTGTTAATTTCACGAGCAGGCTGTTCCGTTGGTCGGATCAACCGGAACCCTTGTCGTCGTAACCGACGGAGTGCTTCCACAATTATAATTCTACTCATTATAATAAGTGGTGGGGAGTATTGTCATAGATGTTTTCCTATTATAGAAGGTTGAAGTTAATTCTACTCAAATTCTTTGCACAAACTTCTTAATAATTGATTCATCTAACCACAACATTGCTGTTTCTATCTAAGTTGAGTTTACACTTCACATTGAGGTTCAATTCAACGTAGGTAAGTTCTGTCCCGGCAGAGTAGGACTGTTTGAGCAAACATGCTTCAAAATGTACATTTAAACTCTTCTCATCAACAGTTTATTTCTGAGATTTATATTATCAGCTTCTGCACGTCAGGAGTACAGTTGTAACTTGGGCTTCTTTTCTTTCGATGAAACAGTTTTTCGGAAGACTGCATGTATGGGTTTGGGTTATCTATTAGAACTTGAATATTGTGTGGGGTGTTACAACGAAAGATATATTTCTCGCAAGTTGGTCATTAACCAGCGTGTTTAGTGTTGATTTGCGATCGTATTATTTTCTTATGCCTTTCCAGAGGCAGGTAGCTTGGTGGTTAGGGCGTTGAATCTTGATCGTAAGACTGTGGTTTCGATATCTGGATCGGTCGATGCGTTGTTCTTAAGCAAAACACTTCATTTCACGTTGCGCCAGTCCTCTCATTTGGCAAAACTGAGTAATTCTGTGACGGACATGCGTCCAGTCCAGATGGGAAATATATACGCCATGGAAACTGGGAAACCGGCCCTCGGGGTCAGTGTGACTCAGGAAAGATCTTTATCCGGTCCTAGTTTAAGGTAGAGAACTGGCAGAACCGTTAGAATACCGGACAAAATGTTCGTCTTTACGTTCTGAGTTCAAATTCTGCTGAGGTCGACTTTCTCTTTCATACATTCGAAGTCGATAAAATAAGTATCAGTCATGTACTGGGGGGCCGATGTATGTATGTATATGTATGTATGTATACCTGTATGTATGTATGTATATGTATGTATGTATGTATGTATGTATGTATGTATGTATGTATGTATGTATGTATGTACGTATGTATGTATGTATGTATGTATGTATGTATATATGTATGTACGTATGTATGTATGTATGTATGTATGTATGTATATATGTATGTACGTATGTATGTATGTATGTATATATGTATGTACGTATGTATGTATGCATGTATGTATGTATGTATGTATGTATGTATCCCACAGTGTGTGTGCATGTTTATGTGTATTTCTATGTATCCATAGAAATGTGTATTTTATGGACGGCAAATTTAAATAATGATGAGGATGGTAATGATGGTTGTAACTATAATAACATTGATAATAACAATAATAATAATTTCTTTATTATTATTATCATTATTATCATTATTATTATTACTATTATTATTATTATTATTATTATTATTATTATTATTATTATTATTATTATTATTATATTATTATTATTAATAATAATAATAATATTAATAATAATAATAATAATATACAATTATAATTATCGATAGTTGAATGCGTCATGAATTCAAACATAAATACACCCATTTCTGTACTGTATGTACGCACGTTTACACATGTTGGTTCGCCCACTGCCACAGATAAATTGATGTACATCTATGGAATTCATGAATACACACACATATACATAAATACAAACATGCGTATGTAAATGCAGATATTTAGAGACATCAAGCAAACATAAAGATAGCGTTTAAAATGGAGGAAAAAGTAATGCGAGGAAGAGTTTAGGGAGAGAGGCAGGAGAAAGGTACATAATAAAGTTAGAGACTTACGGAAAGAGAGACAGAAAGAGAAAGAGGGACAGAGAGAAAGATGTACGTTTATATATGATTCAAGAGGTTACAATTTAAGTCACTTTGGCAGAATAATTGGTAAGAAGACCGTTCAAAATTGATGCAATCATTAAATTTATGTAGACATTCTAAAAAATAAAAATGATGTTTTTCTTAAACAGCGTTTTTCGTCGTTGGCCTTGTTTCTTGTTCTTTTCCGTTTTATCCATTTATCAAGATTTATTAAATTATTTGATGAGAAAATAATACCTTACCTTATTTTATGTCCTACCGTTCGTTGGTCACTGAATTTATGGCAGATATCAAATCAAGAATTTGTGTTCTACAGGAAAATATGAATGGCTTGATTGGCAAATCGTTGTGGAGTGTATTTTTACGAAAATATTCCAGAAATATGCACGCAAATTAAGCATACATACATAATAAATAATATAATATAATATAATATTATATATATGTATATATACATACATATATATATATATATATATATAAATACATGCAGTTATGTGTACAGGACATCACCAACGGTACAAATGATATGAAATATGTCAACAACGAGAAAATGGAAAATAGAAGTAATCTGTCTATCTACTCCTCATTTCGAGCATTCAACGACAATATGAGCCTTCAAAGACAGTTGCTCACATAAATTCTAAAATAAAATTTAGGGTTTATGGAGGGTCACAGTTAGGAACAAAAAAATGTCATTGGAGACATACAAGGAAAACGAACGAAAACAACTCTGCTAACGATAAACATTAAAATCAACCCAAAGCAGCTTTAATATCGTATGGAATGACAAAGTTAATATATTCTAAAATATCTTGGAGGTCATTACACCAACAATAAACACGCACTGATTCAGTTTCGCTTCTTTGTTCATTATTCGCCAATTGCTTGAATCGATTATTTGATTACTCATCCGGTTAATTAAACGATCAGTTTATGTTTGCCTCAGTCCTTTCTTCCTACACCTCGCACGACTCCGTCTAAAACTTGCTCTCTCCATTCCAGGTCGGCTTCAGGTTTGTTTCAAATACTACTGAATGAATGAAGATTGGCAATCACAACTGATTGATTATTCAGTTGGTTGAACAGTTAATCAAATGTCGAATAATAAATAGGAAAGAAATGAAACTGAAGCAATGCGTGTGTTTATTTTTTGGTCTACGGGTTCTCCAAAGATACAACAATGTTTTTTTTTTTCACCACACGACTTCACACCAAGAAAGTTGCAAAGCAAATACACAAACGAAATGTCAAATATTTATTTCCGGACAACAACCTTCCTTCCCGCTTTCGGCTTATATCTGCATTATTGCTCGATTTAACCTGCTTAATGAGCGAAATTATTAAAAGATTTAAAAATATACATGGGGGGGGGAGCGATACGCATAATACTTTTAATTCCATAATGCATTTGGGCTTTATCAAATATTCACATCACGCGCCAAGGAAGTTCAATGAAACAGTTCACAGAAGTTTTAAAAAAAAGGAATAACACAAATGTATTAAACACGCGGGAATTCAATATTTATTATTTATTTATGTCCTGTTTTTACTTTCACTTTCAGATAAAAATTTCTTCAAGCTCCAAAATGATAAAATCAGATTCGTAGAAACACAAGATTTTCCACCTCTGTCTTGTAGGCAAGTATGTCAATTTATCTATTCCCTACAACTCTGTTTCAGCTCTTCTCGTTTTTATTTTAACCTTGATATCATGTCCATATATATATATATATATATATATATATAATATATATATATAAATATTAGGGAATAAATCCAAATTTACAGGGAAAAAAATCAGATTTAGGATTAAATCCAATTTTATAGTAAAATATTATATAAATATTAATTAGAGACAAAACCACTATTTTGCAAAACAACAAGGAAAGACTTAATCAATACATAAAATTTTAATAAAAAGCTTAATAAAAAGTATTTTTTATTAAACTTTTTATTAAAATTTTATGTATTGATTAAGTCTTTCCTTGTTTGTTTTGCAAAATAGTGGTTCTGTCTCTAATTAATATTTATATATATATATATATATATATATATATATATATATATATATATATATATATATATATATATATATGTAACAATTAAGGATAACTTCTTAATAAGGAATCTTAACAAGAAATCATCAGGTAGTTAGCGTGAAAAACCTCATAAGAGAAAAATTCGAAAATAATTTTTTTTCTTTTGAACATATTAATTTATAATATATAGAGGGCATTATTACACATAAATGCCTCACACTAAGAGGGACATAAGTAATGACTTATGTCATTACTGACTTATGTCATTGGTAGTAATGACTTATGTCCTCTTAGTGTGAGGCATTTATGTGTAATAATGCCCTCTATATAATATATATATATATATATATATATATATAAACAATTGCAGCGTGGAAAGTGTTTATAAGCTATTTAAGAAATACACAAAACCCGTTAGATTCACTTCAACATTTAAATTTAATTTGCCAAAATATTTTCGTCGCTTTGAGACCGCGACCTGTTCACTGACAAAACTTCGTGCTGCATCACATCTCAAAGCGACGAAAATTCAGTGACAATTAAATTAAATGTTGAAGTGAATCTAACGGTTTTTTGTGTGTTTCTTAAATGGCTTATAAACACCTTCCACGCTGCAATTGTTTTCGTTCCAGCACATGAACTCAGATCAAGTCGCTCGCTATGCAAGTACATCTCCGTATATATATATATATATATATATATATATATATTATATATATATATATATATATATATAATATATATATATATATCCAAGATCACAATAATAGAAGCACAGAAATGTCGGCGGCAAGGACTCGACTGTACAGGAAGGTCATATCGCGTCTATCAGAAAGATTATTCTATATCTTAATTAGTATTGCCCGATAACAGCAACAAGAATCTCATCTCACTTTTTGTGACATCTCTCAAATTTTGCTTGTCTTCTTTTATTTTGTATTACTGACATCTTGCTATTCATAGCTACGATAAATACTTGGCTGGAAAGAAATTTAAAACCTCATATTGAATATGTGATGAATATAATTTATTTTGGGTTTCTTTAAGTTAGAAATAAATTCGTTTATTTTCCCGAAATTGACTTTTGAGTTAATTCAAATATAAATGCAGTAAACAAATACATAATTTTATAAGCTATTACCATACCATGTTCTATTGGTGTGTCAGCAAATAGGTCCACATCTGAGGATCTTGGAAGAAGGAGGTAAGGTAGAGTGCTTGGAAGTGACGCACAGGGACTGTCTCGTAATAACTAATTAATCAGTTGAAATCCTCCAGCTAATGAGAAGACAAGTTAGTATTAATTAAGAATTCCTGCTAAACTACAGATATCACCGAAATTGAAGTCTATTGAAATTTAAATGGATTATCAAAGATTGGCAAGTGTTTCTTAGGTTAAATAGCTAGAGGGCAAGGTCAGAATTATTTTGTTCGTAATACAGTATATCTCAAAGAAGCTCAGTCAAACACACAATTGATATTTATCGAATGACTGTCGGATCATAAATTTCTGTCTAGAAATTTCCTATTGATTAACTTCAAATAATGAAATACAGCTTATCAAACTAAAATCATGGGTTCAAATTCTGCCGAGATATATTTTGCTTTTGATCATTCATACGTTCCTAAAAAGAATTGTCGATATTCTAACAGAAGAGTGACGTTGTTCAACAATTGACATTTTATCACCTCATAAGTCATAAGTTGAATATTAAAAACCAATATTTGTTGTTAGAAAACTTTTAGTCCATCTATAAATAGTAAATACTGTCTTTTGTAATAATTGATAAATCAATGTTCCATAGAATTTGTTTGTAAATTTCCTGCACTTCGTATAAGTTTTCACCAGAATTTACTTCATCGATCTTATTGATGTTAAAACACCAAGTCAAAACAAGTTGAATTTGTATTCAGTAAGTGAAAGAAGAGAATTGCATTAATTTCTATCACACCAGAGCATTGATATTTCTATACATAATCACTTTTTTTTTAGAATGATACGTGTACATACATTTCAAAAGATGGTGAAATATATGACTGAACGAAGGAGAATAGACAAGACGACTTACTAATCTTGACGTCTACCAAATCCACCCACAAGGCTTTGGTCGGCCCTAGGCTATATTATAAAAAATTGCCCAAGGTGCCACGCAGTGGTACTTAACCCAGAACCATGTGGCTGGTAAGCAATCTACTTACCACATAGCCACGCCTGTGTATGTATGTATCGTAAGTAAATCAAAAGTCCCAGGGAGAAGCACACTCTAAGTAATAGAGCAACAGAGAGAGGCTAACAAACTCTGACAAGCTGCATGTAAAGATAAGAGCTTTATGTACACACACACGGGCGCTCACACTCGCACACCCACATATATATAGAGAGAGATAAAGAGAGGTGGCTTTATAAACGTTTGTTTTAATCTAAATCAACCCATGGATTTTACGGTGTTGAGATATGTTGCAAGGGATTTGTTGCGGATAAAGCTCTTCCAACGTCAGCAGTCTCTTTTTGGCAGTCATACCAATTGGAGTACTTATGGCTACAACTTCAGATACGCTGCTGATAATTCTGCAAGCATTTTATGTAAGGGGATACGATACAATTTTATGTATTGGGTTGATGTGTATTTCATTCAACTTACAAACCAAAAACGGTCAGTTGCAGAAGGGAAGCGAAAATCGAATGTGAGGACCGCTTTAGTTTAGTGCAAGGAATACTAAATATAGATGGCCAATTATTGAAATATTCAGAGATACAGACAGCATCAGAGCTGTACTTTCGTATTAACGGATATAATATGTGTAACGTGTA
>NC_043018.1:17807160-17812160 GCF_006345805.1 Octopus sinensis | reverse complement strand
ATTATCATTACTCTCCTTATGAGAGCTCAAAATCTCTCGTGGAAGCGCCATCCAACCAAAATACAAATATATGGGAAATTACCACCTGTGTCATCTCTTGTGAAAGGTAAGAGAGTCCAGTTTGCTGGACATTGTTGTAGAGCTGAAAAAGAGGTAATTTCTACTCTTCTCGTCTGGAAGCCATCTACTCGCAATACCAGAGGGCGCACACTCTCCTACCCTGATGTAATCTCCAGGGATACAAGCATCCAGCAACAGGACCTCCGTAATGCCATGATGGACCGTGAAGGATATATTCTGAGTGAATACATGATAGTGTTGCTAAAGTAGGATCTAAATGACGGGCGGAGAGCAAAACAAATAACTTTAATGTTTTGTGCTACTTTATAAATTGTGATTACCTTCCTCGTTATGCATCATTACTAGTTCCCATTCGTATTATTGCTTTGGTCTTTGTCTATCTCTGCTATCATTGTTACAAAGGAGAAACACCTTCACATAAACGGGAAAACAATCCATGTGTTATCCAAACCATCCTTCAGTTATGCAATCTTTGCACGTTTTACACATATTGTTTATTAGTTATCCTTTTCGTACCCTTCCCAGGCATCAAGTAACCATTATAACAATTCTTTCGATTCTTTAATGCCTAGAATTCCATTTTCGCCACCTTTGTTCTTTCAGATGTCGACTCACAACTGTTGCAACGGATCGTAAACCATATTAGCGCAGAATCTCACAGTTCTTATTAAAGTCATGTGTTGACACATTTACACCTGACTAAGCCTTCAACGGTACTTGCAATTTACGATTTCAGTAGAAACATTAATTTTCTTAGCGATGTTTTGCATTTCGATTCTTTTATATGTTTTCACACCTACACGCATTCGACAAACAGTGCCTTTAGCCTGTAACCCGCTGTGCATTTCTAACAATATCCTACACCGCTAACAAAAAATACCATTTATTTCTTCTCATAGAAATGATTCTCCTTCTCTTCGTTTGATGTCTCCCCTTTTGACCTTCCCCTTTTCTTCTTCTACTTCAACACGCCCTTTAAAGAAGCTCTCTATATTTATATTATGTCATCTTTAGTTATCACACTTTATATTATCGTATATTATACGTATCCTTGAATCATGTGTAAGAATTTTAATCAGATTGTGCTGCGACGGAAAACCAAATATAATGTGCTCAATTCCATAATTTTGATTCCATAACCAATCAGTAATCGATGTTAGCTTCTGGCTATTCAAAATTGCAATACCATACTTCATGTGACAAATCCAAAAGAATCGTATATAGACTATTAGCACAAACAACATTCACATCCCAATATGGAAACTAATCATAAACATTTATTGAATATATTAATTGATTTCACATTCTTGTTTTGAGCTTAAAATTGTCTCTGAACCAAATAGGTTTCGCCTTCACTAATAGATTCCTAGATGTCAGGATATTAATAACATTAAGATTAATGGTACTAAGTTAATGCCATGTTCTCATCAGTTTGTAATTAAGTAGTTCTTTATCATATCAACGGATTAGTGTGTTCAAATCCCAGATATGACCAACAAAATTTCAAAAGTATTAATACTCATTATACTCACAGATTACACAAGCAAATACACATAATTCCTCCACATTCCATTCTTGATACACTAATAGTTAACAGTACCATTGAATAATACCGTCCACTTTTGAAATGAAGGAGACCTTCCACGTCGGTCACGTGGATGATATCAAGTATTGTGGCAAGGCGTTTTATATATATATATATATAAGCATAATTAAATCTCAGAATGAGATTGAAACAGTAATCGCTCGATAATGTAAAGTATAGAAGCCATCATACCAATGTGGTTAGCCATGATAAGATGGCTTCTATACTATATATATATATATATTTATTTATTTATTCATTTATTTATATACATATAAGCGTGATGACCACTAAGTGGACATCCATAAGCTACACGTAGACCCCCTATGGTCTTACCACTAAGAAAGGAATATTCTCAAGAAAATTTAGCAAGCGCCAGAACGTAACCGAGCAAGACAAATGAAAAGATATAATATATATACACATAAACGCACACACACACACATATCAACGCATAACGAATGCAACATATCTGAGCTTGTATGTCTGTGTGCGTTTGTTCCCATGCATACTTATCCACACACACGTATACAACCGACCATGCAAGTTTCGATAATGAGTTCTCTGTATAGTGAATAGAGAGTTATTCACGCAAATATAATATTTTTAATCCATCAGTTGTAAAAGTCGTAAGTCGGTGAAGTAGATCGATCATTACTGATCGAATATATTCTATTATTTTAACACGCATACGCCCTAAAATAAATGATGTTCTTTGGGAACCAATACGAAATTCAGATTGTGTATTTTTTCTGCATCGTATTTACTGCATTAGTAAACATTTTTTCCTCTTCTGGACTTCATTATTCAAGGTAAAATAAGGCGGTGGGCTGGCAGAATAGTTAGCAGGCCGGAAAAAAATGCTTAGCGGTATTTCGTCTACCGTTACGTTCTGAGTTCAAATTCCGCCGAGGTTGACTTTGCCGTTCATTCTTTCGCGGTCGATAAACTAAGTACCAGTTATGCACTTGAGTCGATGTAATCGACTTAATCCGTCTGTCTGTCCTTGTTTGTCCTCTCTGTGTTTAGCTCCTTGTGGGTAGTAAAGAAATAGGTATTTTGTCTGAGTTCTGAATTCAAATTCCACCGAAGATGACTTTGCCTTTCATCCTTTCGGGGTCGATAAATTAAGTACCAGTGAAACACTGGCGTGGATGTAATCGACTAGTACCCGCCCCACAATTCAGGCCTTGTGCCTATAGTAGAACGGATTATTGAGAGTTAATGGAAAGAAATGGCAAGAAAACATTTCGGTTATATCCTATTATAAATCTGTTGGATTTTACGGAAGTCTAAATGAATTCAAATGCAGAAGCGATCCCTAAAGAAGATTAAGTGTCAAAAGAATACGCACACATATGCTGCACAAATATCTGTGTGTGTGTGTGTGCGTATGCATGTATATGTTTGTATGTGTAACTGAGAGTGAAAATGTAGGGCAAAGATTGAGATTTGTATTGACACAGGCGGTGGACTATCATATCAGCTGCAGAGAAACCTAATACATACAAACAAAAAGGGAGAGGTTGAGGGATGAGGGGGGATTGAGAAATGAATAGGTGAAACGACTTGTCTCGTGTCTTCTTCAGAGATAGCGAGGATTAATTACATCTGTTTTTCAATATCGTTTGTTTGTTTACCAGTAAATCAAACTTCCCGTTCTCTAAACTTAGTTCATATGCAACATTTTTTATAGGCATTAAATATTTAAACCTGTCACATAAAGTTGCTTCAACCCACTACATGCAATATTGGCAGAATGTAAAAGCATGTTCATGTACGCAACTTCTCCTATACCGTGCGTATCTTCCCTCCTAACTCCTTCTTCACATCTCAAGATTTCTTTATTTGTCTTTGATCCGTCTTTGTTTCCTTTACATTTCCATCACGCGTGCACACTTCACAGTTCAACTCAAATTCTATTCCTTTCTGGCTTGTTATTTTATTCCAATGCTCCACATGCAATCATGCATACACATACTATGGGTATGTATGCATGTACATTTGTGTGTATATAAATATATATATATATATATATATATATTTATACACACACATATATATATACATATACATATATATATATATTACATTACACATCACATCATACATACATACACACGTCCAGACTTCTCATACGCACTATATACTCTCTCATACACAAACCTTTATGTTGGGGCGTGGTCATTTGACCCTGTTATCTCCCCTATTTTCGCTCTTGCGTCTCACGTTTGATCTTTGACTTCTGGCCGGAATCAGATCGCCATGTTGAATCGCTAGCTTCTGCACGCATTTTTTTCTCTCCTTGTTTCTCTCCGTGTTTCTTTTCTGTGTATCTTTCTGTTGAAGAGCGTAGGCTCGAAACATAAAAGACTTGTTTTATTTATATACCTGAGCGCCATACTAATACAATTATTTCTTTGTATTCCACCTGCCTTCGTGTTTTGTTTATTTTTATAAAGCTTCCCGTTATATATATATATATATATATATAATATATATATATATATATATGTACCAGGGATGTTCAATAAGTAATGCCCCTGAACCACTTGCAGTTGTTCTAAGGAAGCCGTTCTTGGTATTCTAAGGAAGCCGCAATATATACTCCCTGTCAAAGCTTAGGTCTAATTAAACTGTTCACGCTAGAATGTTTGCTAAGTTAAAGCGTAAATACGTCATCTGTAAATGTGTAAAGGAACGACTGGTGCTTGACATTAGAACTAGAATATTTTGTTATTGGTGGCTATCGTATGTGTCATGTAGTTGACACATAATATTGGGGTAATTAACAATATCTGAACGGTTTCTGGGCTTCTGGTAGATTGTTTAATAATGTAGTTACCAATATATTCTCATGTCAGTGCGTTTTACCGTTATATATCCTGGTTATTGCACTCATTATTCCAGATGCAGGAACATTGCAATGATATGCAGAAGAGGTGGGAGGAAGAAAGTCTTTGAACTTTCATCATGTCAAACTTTCAGTATGTCAAACTATTTCCGAATACCGTAATGGCGTGTTGCAGTTTTAATGTTAGGCGTTATTTTTGGTGTCCAAAAAAGAACATGAACCAGATTATCGGCTTTTATGAAGTTGGATAAAAATAATTATTTTTGAAACTCTGAATCTCATTTAAGAACAGCTTCCAGGTCTCCGGAGAAATATTCATTATCATATTTGTAGAATAAATATTGTTGTTCTATTCAATATTCCAGTGAGGATTTCGCTGAAGGAAAAACTTGTAAGGTTTAATCTGCCAAATCAAATTCTCTTCCGAAGAATGTATTTTCCTTTCTAGTTAATACTTCCAATTTTAATAAGGTCAATTAA
>NC_043018.1:17799660-17802160 GCF_006345805.1 Octopus sinensis | reverse complement strand
ACTCGACCTTTTTTAACTCTCAAAAAAATTTACCATATTTTTTTTTCCATTTTTTTGCTATTTTTTGGCTATAACTCTCTAAAAATGCTTTATAGTTATTTCCCTTACAAACCTGAGCAACGCCGGGCGATACTGCTAGTTATTCATACCGTTCAGTATTACATCTGTTTTGTAATTCTCTAAAGTGTGCTTATTCTGTTCCTTACACATTGTAGAGATATTAGTATCTCTTACTACTGTGCAAAATTTGAATATTGCTTCGTTCGGAGAAATGTGCAGCAAATCTCTGACTTCGGCAACACATCTGAGAGGAAATCAACGTGTGATGTTCTTTGCCAGCCAATGATGGGAATTCGTGATATTTGAGGCTCTGACGAGGACGAATGAAACATACAACCTTATAAAAACAAAGGAGTATTTCAACCCAGTTAGGTTATTTAGAACATTTATTTTCAAAAGTTCTTCCTTTGGAAAATGTATTTAAATATGTATTATTTCATTTTTTCTTCTTTATGACCTCCTGGGTGAGTTTCAAGTTATTTTTATAATCAAGAAACTCAGTATTATAAATATTCAAAAGATAGTTTTAGAAGGTAAATAGATGAAGCAGTTCTTATTCCTTTAACTGTATATGTTGTACAATCTTTAGAATGCTTTAGTAAACAGATTCTCGATTCCTCAGTTTTGGTAATCGAAATGAAGAATACATCACAAATCAAAATTTTATTTCGTTTTCTGTATTCCCCAATCTCCATTTTGTAATGATTTTCAAAACAGATAAATATATTTAAACTACTTTAGTGTAATTTAGTCATACGAAAAGCAAATATTTATTATATACAGCAAAACAACGCATCTTGAATGTTACAATTTGCGTAGATAAAGGAAACCATATTAACTCACCTCAGATTCTTTGTTAGATATACACCAATTTTCGTAAGATTTACGTCAGATAAATAAATAGATAATAATAAACTGTTTAAAATCAAATGTCGCCCGAGGCCTTATCTTATATATTTCATGTTCATTTAACTTGTTTATTTTTGAGATCATATGCAAAAGAATCAATACCTCTATTCATACATATATCTTTCCAATATGTATTTATGTGGTATAGTTATTTCATTTTAAATTAAATATTTATTTTAACACAAATCAATACTGATATAATTTTCATAACTTATTTAGGTTGTATAGATATTCAAACTAAATATTTAGACTGCAAATTTTGAGAGCAGCTTTGCGTAAAAAGCAGCAACTTTGCCGACTAAAACTATGTTCTTAGAAGTAAAAGGACACGTGTTTATAACTATATACATAATGTGCTAAATAATATAAGACGATGTGCAATACTAACATGATTCTGTCCTCATTAATTATTTCGCGTATTAAGGATAATTGTGGTTTTCAAATTTAGAGATTTGGATTCATAAATTCATAAAACTTTAGATGTAAAACTTAACATCATCATATATTTATTCCTCGTGTCTTAATATTTTGGCTAATAATATATTTAAAGACCATTTCCACTTTTTTCTCCTATAATCTATTATTGATAAATGTTTCAAGACCCATTACTGTGATGGATTCTAGCTGTGATCTTACTCAAATAATTCCTTATGGAAACATGTCTTCACTAAAAAAAACCACACTTGGTACATTATATGAAACTTCATTTTCAGTGTCGCCTTTTTATATTTAAATATTAAATCCTCGTCCTGTGTACTCTGTTGTTATAAATAAATAAAAGTACATTCACACACGTACACACACACACACATACACGCACACACAGAGTTCCTCTATCTTCCTTTGTGAACATCGTGACTGGTAAAACTGCCAAGTACAGTTCTAATCGCACTCCTCTACTGGAAGTTCACTGGATGATGACACTCTACGTGGAGCTCGACATTCATTAGCTGCAGTCCTACATCTGACTGCAAGCATCAGAATGCTACATACAAAACACACAAACACACACACACACACACACACACATATATATATATATATTATATATATATATATATATATATTATATATACATATATACATATATATATATATTATACATATATATATACATATATATATATATATTATATATATATATATATATATATACATATGTGTATGTGCGTGTCTATATATTTCTTTACTGCCCCAAGAGGCTAAACTTAGAGGTGACAAACAAGGACAGACAAAAGGATTAAGTCGATTACATCGACCCCAGTGCGAAACTTGTACTTTATTTATCGACCCCGAAAGGATGAAAGGCAAAGTCGACCTCGGCGGAATTTGAACTCAGAAAGTAACGACAAACGAAATACCTATTTCTTTACTACTCTCAAGGGGCTAGACACAGAGGGGACAAACAAGGACAGACAAACGGATTAAGTCGATTATATCGACCCCAGTGCGTAACTGGTTCTTTTTTAATCGACCCTGAAAGGATGAAAGGCAAAGTCGACCTCGGCGGAATTTGAACTCAGAAGGTAAC